>NW_028324303.1:13340241-13493991 GCF_058129835.1 Hydra viridissima
ATTGAGTTAATTATTGGATTTACTGCTGGACAAATTCAGTTAATGGATCCATTAAAAAGAGAATGCAGGAAATGTTTTAATGAGGAGGTATATTTCTTACAGAAGAAGCATTTATTCATATCAGTCAATCATTTATAGGCTTTGTTCAGCTGGATATATATTTTATTTTAGAATTTTATAGAATACATAGAGCAAAAAGAAATTCATGCTTGTTAGTGGCAGTAGTTCTGAGTAGATAATAAGATTTTTAATTCAGTATTTTTAGTTTAGGACTAAAAATATATTCTTATGTGCTACTAATAAATCATTGTATATAAAATAATAGAAGTCTATTTTTTACTTTAAAGTTTAAATTAAAAATTTCATATATTTATTAAAAGTATGCATATAAATAAAAGTAGTATAATAAATATAAAAGATATTGCTGCATTATTTTGCTTAAATTAATTTTTTTTTGGTTAAATTTATAAATGTTTTCTTAATTTTAGCTAATATTTATCTCTAATTTTATCAAATCTGTGCATTTACTATCATACTTATTTTTCTCAAGTTATCATAATCACTAATCGCTATCATCTTTTATTATCATCATCTTCATTATCCTTATAATTAGCACCAGTACAACTAAAATTCTCACAGTTGTTTTAATCTGCTATGATAAGTTCAGCAATTTATAAAAAAATGATAAGTCAAAAGATTTTTTTTATTTTTCAAGTATTTTTGTCAATGTCATTTACAACTGTTGTTGGTTTTTTTTGAAACCTTTATAAATTTTTTTTATATAAAATCAATTAATAATATTTTTTAAAACTAAAATTTTTTATGCATTTACATTATTCCAAATAATTCCAACAAAAAACAAAAAAAAAAAAACAAAAGTTAATATTTCACACATTCATTTTTATGTACAGAATTTTACTAAGTGAAGTATAAATATTAAGCAGTCATTTATAAAATGAAATTTTATTTGTGTGTGTGTGTGTGTGTGTGTGTGATCTTTATTCAATTAAGTATTAGTTTAAAATTTTTCTTTACTCATAAAAAATGAAGTTTAGATATTTGTTTGACATATTTTTTTTTTTGTTTTTTTGTTTTTTTTTAAATAGCCTTCATCTAAAACTCAATTTGTGACAAACAATTTCAATGACAAATAATAATTTTGTCAAAAAGTTAAGAAATAATAGTAATGGTAAATACTATCAGTGCTTGTGTTATCAATATAGATTTAATTTTTTTTTACTAAGTTTAAAAGTGTAAAAGACAAATGCTTTTGTGTCTTGAACAAATAAAAGGTGGTCAAAAATGAAGCAGAGATATAATCAATGCTAAAGCAAGGAAACAACAAAACGAAAAATCTAACAGAAGCAACTTTAATGTGTTTTCAATATTCTATGACAATAAAAAAAATCACAAGAATATGGATACTAGAAGAAAAGTCACAATGTATCTTGATGAGGTAGATAAATTCAAGTTTATCAAGAGATCATCATAGTAATTCATAAATATTTTTTATACATAGTAATCAGAATCAGTCTAAAAAAAACTAGTTGCCCTGTTTCACATCACTTCATTAGGCATATATTATTGATTTTCAACAGTATGTCAATGCTCTACAATTGTGTCTTCTGAAAAGGATTGCAGGAAAGTAGCAGCGCAATCAGAAATTTTAGAGAAATTGCAGGAAAATTTTCATATCAAAAGCACAACAATAGATGCTAATCACTACAGATAATGATAAATGCATTTAAAATAGTCAATAAAAAGTATTATGTAAAAGTCCCATAGAAAGAAGTAAGTTGCATAATAATTCTAAAATAGTGTTGAGCTGACTCACTTATACTGAAAATTTCTTTCTAAAGGGTAGAGATCCTGGTAAAAAAATACAATACAATCATCTTTGCATTAACAAAGTGGGGCTACAAGGTTCTAAACAAAGATACTTTAATGATGAAGACATGGATAATAGAATTAGAATATATTGTAACAAAATTGATTTTCAACCAGGGTCATGACAATAAATATCACATCATGGGACCAAATGTTGTCTAAGTTGTCAGAAAGATTTTCCTTGAGAAAAACTTTATGATGCAGAAGAAAAGTATAAGGGTAAAAATTGAACTGAAAGAACCCATTAGCAGATTAGATAAAAAAAAAACATCTCTTCGCTAAACAAAGAAATCAAGTTTTCAGCGCCCTGCTAGATCCTCAATTTTAGGTGTATATGAGATTATATTAAATCTACAAATTTAATAATTAAAAATGAGCAACAAATGCAGTCCTCAAAAATGTGGACATGGCTGATGAATAGTTGCATACAGCTTTTAAAGGTTTTTTGGTTTCAAAATACTGATGTGTCATATATATATATATATATATATATATATATATATATATATATATATATATATATATATATATATATATATATATATATATATATAGATATATATATAGTGTGGATAAGAAATTTCAACTTTTATATACACACACACACTAAGACCATATTCTATAGCGCACCTTATTTTTGCATACTTTGTGATATTCAAACCACAAACAATGTATGGAACAATGGTCGTTTGCTTGCATTGGTTGAGCATGTGCTGTTTATAAGTTTTTATTGTGTGTTTGTTACACGTGTCAAATAGATGAATATTCAACATTTTGAGGGGGTTCTTTTTCTATTGCTACACAGGAAGTGTTTGTTTAATAAGCTAAATTTAAGTGGATAAATTCAAGTTTATTGCTTCATAATGTTAAAAGGAAGTGTGTTGAATGAAAAGAGAAAGTAATGATGGAATTTTACAGAGAAGATGCGATGTCAATCAGAAAAATTGCACGGTAGCTCGGTAGATCCGATTTGGTAAGATATTACTAAAAGGATCCAAAAAACTATGCCACTACTAAACGGAAGCTAGAAAAGTCAAAGTATTGTAAAAGTAATACAAGATTCCACAACATCACTGTCGAAGATCAAGTCTACACTAAGCTTACCGTTTTGTAAGGAAACAATTCATATGGCTGTACACACTAGTCCTATTGTTATTGGCTAAGGCTCCAAATCTAACTACCACGCACAAAGAGAGAAGTTTAGAATTCGCTAAACTGTGAACATGGCGCGTCAATGGAATATGGTAAATCTTTGTTATTTTTTTAAACATTAGGCAAATAAAACTGGTTAGGTTTTATGCTACATGTAACAATTTTATTTAATTTGCTGAACTGCAGATGATATTTTCAGATGAAAAGAAGCTTAATTTGTATGGTCCCGATGGGTTAATAGGCTATTGGAGAGATCTGCGGAAGGAACCACAATATTCTCCAGGGGAGGATCTCTGATGGTTTGGCTTGGATTTTTTGCAATGGGCAAACTTAATTTGGTGTTCACATCTTGTAAGATGAGCTTCTCGATTACATCGAGGTTTTGAACAACTGTTTGGTTCCATTCAAAGCAAAGTATCGTCGCAAAAAATTTGTGTTTCAGCTAGATAATGCCAGTATTTACACTAGTTTGAAAAGCCCGGATCTATATTCCATGGAAAATATCTGGGAAATCATCCTACGACGCATTTACGCTGACAAAAAGCAATACAATACAATTGCTGAACTAAAACTCGCAATTTCAGAAACCTGGGAGAATTTCGAAATGGTATTCTAAAGAACCTGGTTGGAAGTATGTCCAAGAAAATTTTTCAGGGTATCGAACGTGCTGGAAGTTCAACTGACTATTAAAATAAAAAATGTTTAGCAAATTGAATATTTTACATATCCATCGAGATAATAAGTGCGTCTATAGAAACTAGCGAATGAACTTCACATAAACGCATATGAAAATCCTTAATAAAATTACTTTGTTAATGTTTAAAGATGTGTAATTACAACAAGTATTTAATGAACTATGACTAAAAGGTGGTTGCGGCTATAGCAAATAGCCGCAGTGTATCCACACGCATACATTTCATTTTAATATACATATTTGCTACACGTTCACGTGCGCGGATACTCGTCAACTAAATGTAATTTTTGAGCTATTGAACTTGTGTTACTTGTTAAAAGTATTTCAAATCGGAAAAATATTTTAAAAAATTTAATAAATAGTTTAAAATATATTTTGGATTTACTTTTTTGGTTATCATCAAACCAATAATGAGTGCATTCTTTTTCCATCGTGTCAATTTCGTTGATGAAAAGAAATAAATTTTTGAATTTTTTTTGTCTTTTTTTAAAACTTTTCATTTTATTCAACTTTTCAAACAAAAGCATTTGTTTTTTTTTTTTTGTTTTTTTTATAAAGTTCTTGTTCTCTTTTTTGTTAGAGATTAGTTGAGAAGGGTGCTGTTACTTGTGTTAAGTGGGTACCTGGCAGTGAGTCGAAATTTCTAGTCTCCTACAATAATCCTAATATATATATGTATGATAAAAACCTCCCTACTATAGATTTAGAACCTCAGCTTCAAATGGTTAAAAAAGGTAACGGTTATGTCGTTGAGATAATGAAAAATAAACCAGATTGTAATCCTCTATGTCGTTGGCGTGTAGGCCAAGGAGGTATCAATGAAATCTGTTTTTCACCAGACTGTAAGCATTTAGCAGCAGTTAGTCAAGACGGATATCTTCGTGTATTTGATTTTGAAAAACAGGAACTCGTTAGCAGTATGCGTAGTTATTTTGGTGGTGTACTATGTGTATGCTGGAGCCCAGATGGTCGTTATATTGTAACAGGCGGAGAAGATGATCTAATAACAGTTTGGTCTTGTCATGAACAGCAAGTTATTGCACGCGGTGAAGGTCATAGATCATGGGTGAATGTGGTATCATTTGATGCATACACAACTCAGGTTAAAGAACATAAATCGATGAATAGCGATGATGAAGATCATAGTAAAAATTCGTGCAACCATATAAACAATGTCCGAAGAAATGAAACTGTTATATCATATCGAGTCGGATCAGTTGGGGATGATACCCAACTGTTGTTATGGGATATAGGTGAAGATATTTTAAAACCTGAACGAATAAGGACGCGAAGTACCCGCGGTAGTACTGCATTAACTACTATACATCCAGCTTGTTCTTACTCTAGTCAAACTATGAAAGTAAATAGTTCTACAAAAAACTTTAAAAATTCGGTCGTTGATACAGGAACAGCTGGTAAGTATACTACATATAAAAGATGCGCTTCTCAGCAAGACCCTCAAAAATTAACTATCGATAAAGACGATTTAATTCTTGGATCAAAAATATGTCCACGTATAAATGAATGTAAAAAAATAGAGCCGCTTTTAGCAAAAAAAATAGCCTATGATCGTTTAAGCGCTTTAGTATTTCGAGAAGATTGTATAGTTACTGGGACTTACGATGGTTATGTCCACGTGTGGGCCCGACCTGAAGAAATGGTAAGTGTTTTTATTTCTTTGAATTTTTTCTAAAAACAATTTGTTAAATATTTTTCTGCTGTTCTAGTATTCAAGGAGTTACTTTGGTCAAGACAAAAATATTTTTAGGGCTCACTCGATGGTAGCACTTTGATTCAATGAAGTTATGATAGCAAAATTCTAATAACTAAATCAGTTTCCAGTTAAAGAAGCGACAAGTGAAAACTTTTCTCGGCTTCATACTAACAACCTGATTTAAGAAGCAGCGTTTAAGACAAAGTTCTTCATTTGCGAAAATTCTATGCATGTCAGTATTGGCCTTACACTTAATTCAAATGCTTTTACACGTATTTTATAAATTTATGCTAAATATGTTCAAACAAGAATTAAAGTGCTGACGGTGCAAGTTTCGTGCAATCTGATATTGATTCTATGTGGGAGGTTACTCTACATAAAATATTTTTGTACGTTTTTTGTTAGGCCCAGCACATTTTGAATATAAGACAAGTGCAGTTTTTATAGCGAGCTACCTCTTTGCGACAGATATTTATATTTGCAAACTGAAAAATATATTTTTTGTATGAAAATTTATTGTGAAGATTTTAAATTTTGTTTTTTTATACTTTTGTGAATATTACCTTATAACCAATATACTCCCCCCCCCCCCTCCTTTTCCTCACCTTGTCTTTCATATAAGCTTATGCAAGTAATCGTCCGTTTTTGCCTGCAACGTTCCATTATCAATAATATCATTTAATTCCCTGGGTAGAGTATTAATTGATCGTACCTAGTCTAAAACCAAAAAGCAACAAGAAAAAGCACTCAAATATTTAGGTCTTCTTCTTGTGTTGTAATTTAATTGCGACTAATAAATTCGATGTTCTTTATTCATTCTTTATAAATTATTTCGATGTCTGTTTATTCGTTCATGAAAAAGTTATTTTCATATTTTGCTTATAATCAAGAGGTTTGAAGTTTTAAATGTGGCGTGTTTTATCGCAATAACATTTGACCCTTTAATTCTATGGTTCAAACTGCTAACATTTTAAAAAAATGTAGCTTTAAAGAATAATTACACATTCAAATTTTATCCGTTCTTTTGAATGAACTTTTTAAAGCGACCAAAAGACGACAATAGGGGTTGTCCTGTTATGATACAAGATAATTCAATTTTAAGTTGAAGTGTCTCCCACTTTAATGTCGATTAGTCTTTAACAAACTCATAAAATTATCGGCGTGGGAGATTTTTACATCTCTGATTAAAATTAATACAGTACGAGTATATCAGTAAATAAATCAAGTATATAGTAGTACCATAGTATTGTAAGTCAAAAATAATATTATATAGCAATGATACAAGTATGCAGTGGTAATAAGTCAAAATTTTGTGATTATCCTTCTGTTGAGTTGGATGAATAGTCCTTTGTAATGAGGAACAATTTTTTATTTACTACTTTAAGAAAATTCAACTTTTTCCAAAAATCCAAAAGTTGTTATACGGTCGGTAAACTATTTCATTTTCAGCTGTGAAAAAGTCTTTAATATCCACTGCATCACCGAATGTTACGTAATACAAATTCGATGCAACGAACTGAAGTTTTATCACTTAAACTCGGTTCAGTGCAGGAAAAAAAAAACAAACTGATTTACTAAAGATTATTTAATAAAGAATTTTTTTACAATTTAGTAATCATCGTTGAAATACTAAAATGGAGTGGTTTAAAAAGGATTGAAAACGTCTGATCGATAATCTCGAATGTTACGTTTTCGCGACAAATTTGAAATAATCGTGTTTTTCTCATGAGTTTTTAAATAAAAGCGAGACCATTTGTTTTCTTTAATAAATCGAGTTTAAGAAAGAAATTTCCCTTAAGATCTGCATCCTTTGATAAACAAAATCCTTGATTCCAGAAAACCGATTTACGCATTATTTCAACTTGTGATTATCATTTTAAACTGTTTAACGTGTAGACAGATTAAAAGCCATACGTTTTTAATTGATTTACCTTTTCATATAAAGTTTGTGCAATGGAAATTTTTTATTTCGATGAAAGTTTGTTGAAAATGCTTTCTTCTTTCAAAAGCTCTTGTAAAATGCGCAAAACAGATTCCGCTTTAGGAATGACTGCGTCACGTGATTTTGATCCGCTGCCTAAATGTAGCCTAGAAGATAACGGTTATCTTTACCAAAATGCAGAGGAAACAAATCAACAAAGAAAAATTGAAAAAAGCAATAAAAGACGGTCTTCACGAACTTGCAATTTAGGTTTTGACCTGGACGCTACAGATGACATCAGTTGTAAAGCCACAACAAACTCTTCTTCGTCTGCACTTCATCGTGCAAGATTCGATTTTCCACAAGGAAATACGGGAAGCTATAGTGTTGAAAATTCTACCATATTGCATTTGCAACAAGTCAACATAAAAGAACGCTCTCGCTCTCACAGCGTTAACGACGCATTCTCTCGTCTTCGTGCACTCATTCCGACTGATCCTTCCTACAGGAAGCTCTCCAAGATTGAAACTTTAAGATTGGCAACGAGTTATATTAGCCATTTGAGTTCTCTTATAAAATATTCTGATCATCAAGATTTAAATCCCGGCTTCAGCAAAGATTTAGCTTATGTATCCTGCTCGTCTGGAACCAATAAAATTTGTACATTTTGCGTTAGTTTTCTTCGATCATTAAACCAACATTAGAATGAACTTGTTATTAGATGTGTTTTAGATTTGTTAGATTTCGTAATAACTTTTACAAATTTCTATATTCTATGTATGTTACATAACATCTTACGATGATTAAGAAATATTTTTCAGCCATAAAAGTTGTACGTACGATACTAAAAAAAAAAAAAAATTAAGTTAATAAAAACCGCTAGAATTGCAATTTATACAACCCAAACACAAGAACTCGTAATATTTTGCAAAAAAAGGCCACAAATTAAATTTTTCATTTTGAAATAAAATCTGAAAAAGTTTTACTTTTGCATTTGTTCATAAAATTTTTACATTTTTTTTTTTAAATTTAGCTGAAATACAACCATAATGTGCAAGTTAATATTTTATCACTATGATGTAATATTTTATCACTATGATGTAATGCGTGATTTCGATGCAAAAAATATGGTTGGAAAACTGCAGAATTTAACGTAAAAAAAAATATGCACATGGAAATAGTAAAAATGTTGAGCATTTTTAACCAAATCTTGTTTTTTCTGTTCACCATGTTTTCTTTATCTTACGGATTAATTTTCATCTATATGATCTCATGGATGTCCATTCGGATTAAAATTCATCAAGATTCAGTGAGCCATTCAAGAACTTGTTCAATGTTCTTAGACAAGAATTGCTTCAGACTTTCTACAATATGCTTAGGGTTTATAACACTGACGAAAGTGGATTTAAGTTGTGACTAAATAAAAATACAACATATCAGTAAAATTGCATGTAATTTAATATCGGAATAATTGGATGTAGTTTAAATATCAATCAAATAAAGATAGTTAATGAAATTTTAGGAACTATAAACTAAATAATAGGAACTATAACTAAATAACAATTAATGAAGTTTTAGGAACTATTTTGAGAACGGTGTTAAAAAAAGAGAAGAAAATATTCAAAAATAACAAACTTTGTGTAAATATAATCTTGTTGCACCAAATTTTTTTGTTTATTTTTTTTTATCAATTGTAAACCTAACATGCTATTTTACGCGCTATCTAACATGCTATTGGAAATACGAAAACTGCAGTATTTCATAGGCACAAAAATAAGTAAGCGCAACGCAATGCACTTGCTGGAAAAATCTGTTCACCTCTCCCTTATCCACTATTGGTGGAGCGGTGAAAAGTAATAATAATCAACTGTACTAATCTTACTAGCACTATTGAAATATAAACCGCTCTTTCTTTGTTTAAAGCTAAATAACTCATCAAAATGAAATCATTTTCCTAAAGATAAATAAAACATTGTCTTAGTTACTTTTTTTATAAATTAGACAAGCTTGAAATTTGTCTCGCTCAAAGAAGTCCACGAACGAGAAACTAAACCTTTAGGCTTTCTATTTGAAACCTAAAAAAAAGACAGTATATGTAAAAGTATTTTGTTATGTTGCCTTAAAACATCTTTCTTTTATTATCTGTTCTTATTAAACAGCAAATCAGAAATAGGTTTATCAAAGCTAGTATTGTTACGAATTGTAAATTATCCGACTGGAGACTAAATCGATTAATGTATTTTTCAAAGTCGACCAAAATCGACTAATAAATTTCTAAAATCGACTAAGTCGACTAAAAGTCGATTTAGTCGAAATATTTTAATAAAAAATTTTATTATTGTCACGCACTTTAATGTTATTTGACAATTTATTTTTTAGATGCTATGAAACAAATAGAACTTTAAGAGAGTAAACAAAAAAACTATGTGGTATGTAATACTGTTATAATAACACATGCTGTTGTTATATCAAGAGCATTTTCTTAGTTCGATTTTGATTCATCTAATCTATTAGATTTATAAAACTTTTTTGCAGCCGTAACTGAGTGCCATAACACATTACTTAACATTTAATGAAAAAAAAGAAACATGTTTAGAGTTAAACAATTTAGAGTTAAGTTTTTGTGATACAGCAAATTTTTTCAATTTTCAGGTTCAATGTTCAGACGTTTTGGTTGAATTAAAAAAACCGCTATGTATAATATTCTTACGCATGGTTCAATCTTAACAAATAATTGTTCTTTACAAGATAAACTACTTATAAAGATATCTCTTTACTAATTGGTCAGCATCATAACAGTATTAAAGATTGTTAAAATTAAATCAAGTAAAGAAATATAAATAAAGATGTTAGGATAATAACCCGACTAAATCGACTTTTAGTCGATTAGCAGGAAACCCATAGTCGATTAAATCGACTATTCGATTTTTTAAAGTCGACTAATTTCGACTTTCGACTAGTCGACTTTTAGTCGATTTAGTTGAAGTCGATAACTAAGGGTCTGCGTATCGTTTCATTTCCATATCGCTATCATTCCGATATGATATCGGGAAAAAAAAATCATCGGAATGACAAGAGTTCCGATATATACCAAGATTTAAACTAACTACAATACAGGTTAAAATTTTTATAACGATATTACGTCGTAATCATTCCGATGACACTTTTTTTTTTCCGATATCATATCGGTATGATAACGATATGGAAATGAAACGATATGAAGACCCTTATCGATAACAACACTAATCAAAACTGAAGTCTTATTAAATAAAGCTATTTTAATTGTCATTGAACAGTTAAACAGCCAAAATAGTATTTAAAATTGAATTATTCTTAACTCTTGACAGTTTTAATAATGTTCTCCCTGCACCACAATTTGTTATTGGAAAATTGCTAAAAAATCATTCAAGAGGCGTTGTATGTTTCTCATTCTTCGTTAATTAGGAAAACTGAACCA
The DNA here is from genome assembly GCF_058129835.1 of Hydra viridissima. NCBI lineage: Eukaryota > Metazoa > Cnidaria > Hydrozoa > Anthoathecata > Hydridae > Hydra > Hydra viridissima. The sequence goes on from NW_028324303.1 coordinate 13,351,067, forward strand.
TTTCATATTGGACAAAGCATCTGATGGATGAATTAAATGCACAAATGAAATGTATATATTTCAGATACTTAAAAGAAATAAGAAAAACATACTTCCTAATTCAAATGCAAACAGTCTTTCTTCTTAATACTTGTTCAACATGCCAAAATAGATACTTAACTGTTAATACTTGAGCAAAAAAAAGATTATATTTTTGGAGCCAGGGGGTGCTGCTCTGAGCCCCTAGGTAATAATCTGGCGTTCCTGGTAGGACCTCCAAAATAGCCTGCTAAAATATTTTCTTGGATTCAGTTCCGTAAACAAGGATGCAATAGTTATAACGGGTGCATAATTTATCGAACATAATTTATCGAATGCATAATTTATCGAACAAATTTTAATTTAATTTTTCTAGCTAATTAAACAATCGTGTGGTTTGGTACATATATATATATATATATATATATATATATATGTAATGTTTATTTTATCATTAAAAAAAAAATTATTTAAAATGAGGTTAAATACAGCAGAACAAGAATCCGCTCGAAAATGTCTCGAAATTTTTTTGTAAAAAAACCATGAAATAAAAAAACAGTGAAATCGTGCATCATTTCGAAAAATGATAATTTATGATATTTAATGATAACTTATATAATCTTGAAACTGGTCAGTCTTTTTCTGATTCCATAATGATCAATGAAAGCCAAAAAATCGAGAAAAAAAAAAGAATTTATTTAAAATTTTTTTTTTTAGAAAAAGTGAAGAATTAGAATATTTAAGAACTTTAATGTGAAAAAAATATTTTCTTAACAAAATGATAAAAAAAATAATATTTTTAAAAAACGAGACATACCAAATTCTATCACGATGGTACAAATGAATAGTGATTTAAAAAATGTAGTGTTTGTAGTTAGATTAATAATTTCATTTTTGAGTAACAAATTATTTACATGCCATTTAAAATTTAAACTTCCCTATTAAATTTCTGTTTTTACAACATTTTTAATGGTTTTCAATGGTTAAAACAGAAATAAAATTGAACTCAAACAATGTTAGATAATAATTTTTTATTTATATCAGCAAGAAAGACTGAAATTTCATGTAACGTAGTTAAATTTTTCATAAATTTCCGCTATTAGAAGAAAATTACAAAAACTTCGATGACCAAAATTCTACATCAAATTCTAATTTTACTAACGGCATAACTGACACATGATGGTGTTTTTGGTGAAAAGATGAGCTCTCTTTTGTACACTGACTATATTGTTAATCAACACTTGCACCACAGCTTCGGTCAAAAAGTGCAGGGGCCCATTTTTTTGATCATATGGGCTTTTCCACAAATCTTGTCTCTCAAGGTTGTTCTAGAAATGCCATAATGCTTTGATACACCAATTGACCTTTTTCGAAAGCTAAAAAATAATAAATGAAGTACGTAGCTACCTAGGTAATAAGAACTTATAGCAAAGGTTATTAGATAGTGAAAGGTTAATAGTGACATTCCGTAAAGGCAAATATAGTTTACCTCTTTACTACTATAAAAGGCCGATTTTGGCGCATTGATACCGTAATATATTGGGGGGTTCAATGTTTTTTTCCAAGATGGCGGATGTGTAAAGAAGTATAAAAATAATCATGTTATTTCTGTACCTTTTAAGATGCCTAAATTTTTCTTACCTTTTTATTCAATTTTTTACCTTGTAGTGTCCAATAGCCAATGTGGTGTGATCATTCAATAGGAATCTTTTGTCATCTTTTGCGCTGAGTGCAACTTTGTTAATTTCTTCAGTGTAGATATCGTGAAGATGAGATCTGAAAACGTTCATGGTTGCAAGTTGTTCATTTCCACTCAATAAGCAGTCTTTAAAATGTTGGTGAGTAAGCTTATTTTTGACCACGTTCTTTTTCATCCCTTTGCATTTTTTGTGTTCATCTTTAGTGATCTTGTAAGAGTAGAGCTTGGGTCTAAGTCCAACAAACTCTTTAATTATTTTTCCTCCGGCTTCGTCTTTGAACATGCCGATGGTCTTATTATTTAATCCTACTTCAAAGCCAACGTTTTCAATGGCAGGATGATTATTAGAAAAGTTGCTCGTGTCAAACATGTTTTTAAGATCGTTTGAAATGTCTTTGAAAAAATCATCCGTTTCGATTTCGTAAAAAAGTGAGTCAGTGTCAGTCATGAGCAACTTGGCTTTATCACGGTATTTAGGTTTGATGTATCCGTAATGGAAATCAAACATCAAAGTTTTGCTCAAATCGAGGATGCTCATTCCCAAGTAAACAGGTTTATCGTAAAAGCATTTTGTTTTTTCCATGTGAATCGCGATTAAGTTTTCATCAAAAATGGTGTTTCGTTTATAACGAGGGACTTTGGATAATTTTAAAGCTTCTTTTTTAGTGGTGATGAGTCTGACATCAACGCGCTTTAGAATATTTTCCATTGTTTTTCCAAAGACAGAGTTGTTCATGAGTTTGAAAAATTCCTTATCAGATTCGTTGGTAGCTTCTTTTCTCTTATTGGTGTTGAGGTCAATGTATTCTTTCATGAAGGGTTCTTCTCTAAAGGTGATTCCTCGATGACTTTTGGTGATGACAAGGCCAAGTCGTTCATAGAGTTTTAGGTTTTCATGATGAACGACGTATTTTTCTTTGTTGTTTAAATTTGGAACGAGTTTGTCAACTTTTCCAATGGTTAATCTTTCAGGAGCCAAAGGGTAGTCGTTGTGTAAATCGTGAAGCTCATCAGGATAGCTCAAATCGACTTCAAGTATGCATGGCATGCTACGCCAATTTTCAAGGTCTTCATCATTCATCCATTTGAATCCTCCAACTGGAAGAGGTTTGCTCATAGCCCATCCGTATAAATTGTTGGCGTCTAAATACTGAAGGAATTTTGATGGTTTTGAAGGATCATATTTGTCCATGTATTTGTTGTTAGCATTTCCAAGTCGGTTTGAGATCATGCTGATTCCACCGCGTATTCCTTTTCGGATCATGTTGAGCATGTCAATATCGGTTATCAATTCCAATTTAATTTTAGTTTTCTTTAACATGGCGTCCCAGGCTAATCCAGGAGAGGTGTTATACCAGGCGGGATCAAGACCGTAACATTTTATGCATACGTCTCTAAAATTTTCAAAGGCATCTGCAAGAATCAGCACGTCAGACTTGTTGTATAGCTCGTGGTAGTCTTTAAACGTTTTGCATCCAAATTCTTTATAAACGTTTTGTGCATGCGCGTAGTCTTCCTCTTTTGCTGGTTCATCTTCCAGTTTGGAATAAAAGGCTTCTTTTGGCGGCAATTGCGTTTCGGAAAACTTTTCAATGGAGTCTACCCATTCATAAGGGTAAATGCCTTTTTTTCTTATCAAGTTGAACTGTTTATCTTCAGGAAAATATTTTTTAACGTTTTTGCATTGATTGTCGGTTAGATTTTTAGCCAGTTTTTCTAATTTGTCAGGCATGAATCTGGTGGTGTCAATAAACCTTATTTCTTTCCAAACTCCTTGAAGTTTACCTTTCTTATTGATAAAGTCTCTCACTTTGATTTTTTTCGAGAAGCTGATGTAATTTTCTTCGTTGTTGGGTATGCAATTGAGCTTTCCACCTAATTTCTTGATGAATAAATGACAGTCGTAGCCAGACAAGTTATGAAAGGCAACGGGAATAAATTTTGGAACTTTGTAGTCTAAATTGCATTTGTTATGAGCAGCACCACGGTATTTTCCGGTCAAATGACAGTGGTCCCATACTTTATCACCGTTAAGATTTTTATTGCAAATGTGACATTCAGTTGCATCTTCAAACTTCTTCTTATCCTCATCAGTCTCGTGTTTCTTTTTTTCCCATTGTTTTTGTAGTAAATCGCTGTCGTTCCAAATATTTTTATGGAGCATTATCATAGCAGTCTTCTCGATGGATTTGAAGCTTTTCTTCTTGGTCAAAACCTTGCATGCACCTTCTGCAAAAATATCTTTTATGTTGCTTTTTCGATGCTGAAGAACCGGCAAACCGACTGAAATTTTTAATGAGACAATAATGGCTGTTTTCTTCGTTTGAAATATACAACAAATCAACACAGTGCTTTCGGTCCATAAAATCAGATACTCGTAAAGGTTGAGGTGCTTTTTCTTCATACTCATAGACGTTTACGCTAATTTCAGGATTATTCACTTCAAACTTGTCGATTTTATGGTAATCAACAGGAAATTTTATTCCATCCCAATCGAGCTCTTCTGATTTTAGAATCAAGTCATCATCAATTCTTTCATTGTCTCTATTTTTAAGGTTCAGAGCTCTGGTGACGCACCACTTGAAGCAATCATTGTCGTCGTTTTCCATGTTGACGATGGCCTTTTTGTTTTTCAACTTGGGAGTTAGCTCCATGTAGGAAGAACCGCTGAGAGGTCTATAGTCGATAAAATTCATGTTCATTTTTAAAATCTTGGACAAGACGCCATTGGATCCCAACTTGTTGTATTTGACACTATTTTCCAAGATTTTTTCTTCCATTTGGTTCATTAACGTTCTTAAATCCGTAGCCGCTAGAATAATTTCCGAGTTGGATGAAAAGTTGGCCATTCGAGTGACTTCTTCACCAGTCAAGATGCTTACAGATTTCATTTCGCACGTTAAAATAATTCTTACCTTTGTGTTTCTTTCTCCTTCCTTGGTTTGAATGGCGGACTCTCTCACCCTATTAAAAAAGGATTCAAGGTCTTGGTATTGAGAAGACGGAGAGTAAGAAAATTGTCTAACAGCACGTTCCAATGAATGTTCAGTCATATTAAACTTTACTGTAAAAGGTCTTGGAGCATTAAATGCAACACCTTTGAGAGACTTGATCGTTTTTTCAACTCCGCTTTTTACGCTGCTTACTGTTTTCTTCACCGTAGTTGGAACGTATGGGTCAATGGCTGTAAGCACTTTGTTAAAACCGTTGGAGACAGTCGTTGCAATTCTTGAAAGCCAACCAGGTCTAGGAGCAGGAACCGGTCTAGGTGTAATGACGTTTGTTGAATCGGAAACAGGTGTGTCAAGGATGGATGGTTCATTTCTTGTCACTCGATTTTGCAAAAGAGCAGGCCCGAACGAAATCAAGTCATTGGAAACGGGACGAGGAATCGGTCTCGGAGCAGGCAACGGTCTTGCCTCAGTCGTGCGTCTACGAGCAACATGTCGAGGAGCAGGTCCATGTCCAATGATGGGCTTTGAATCATTGGAAAATTTATGTATAGCTGCAATGAGCTCAGCTTTTCTCAGCCTTGAGATGCCTTTGACACCTCGGTCATTAGCCATCTCTCTTAACGCTTTCATATTAAGTTTATCCATTTTATATAGAGAGAAAAAAAATCTTTAACCCATTTCAATTTGCTATGATCAAAAATTTTAATTCAGCAAATTAAAATTTCTTTACAACCTAATTATTTGATAACCGTGTTTATTGTCAAAGTATTTCCAGTAGTGACCCGTTTCTTTTCTTAATTGGTAATGAGACTTGTATTCAGTCACCTCACCTGTCTCCACATGGGTGATTTTGTAAGCGGAAGGATTTTTTCTAATTTCAACAAGTTTTGCCCATTTAGGATTGAAAGGCTTTTTCTCCTTTGGTTCACGTATTCTCGGTCTTCCCACAGGTTTTCTTTCTTTTACCTTTGTCATCAATTCGTCTTTATTGAGCAAATTGTTTTCAAGCGCGATCATGGTCAAAGCCAACAAATTGTTTGATGTTTGCTTTACACCATTTTCCTTCAGCAACTCTCTTAATTCCTTTTTTGTGTAATGCATTTTTATTACTGAAAGATTTTATTCTTCTTAATTCAATTTTTTTCAATTCTTCAAAAAGAATTAAAAAATTACATGATTTCGCCAGCACCATAAATTAGGTTCGTAATCTGAATCTGAATCACCGTTTTTTTTATCAATATATTTTTTTTCGCTAACATATTTATTGAATTTATTATAAAGTTTACAGAGATGACTTCTCATTTTTTGTCTTTCTTCAATGTTTATTACTTTGTTTTCTTCATTAAAAAGACAAATCATCTCATTAAAAGCATCCACGAATGATTCTATTTCATAGCGTTTCATACTCATGATCTTTTCATTAAAGGTTTTTTTGTAATGAAATGTAAGAAATTGGAAATCTTTAAATAATTGACGTAAACTTTTCAAGTCTTTTTGTGCTTTAATCTTATATACCTGTTGAATTTCTTTTAAAAGATCCTCTTTTTTCATTTTGTCATAATTCTCCATAATTCTAGGTCTTTGGCGGTTTTCTGCAATCCTTTTTTAATCATAGATTGTTTTGTAAACAAGTAACAGGTGAATATAGCATACGTGCTCCAAATCTTGGCTTCCATCTTATCAACCATATTTTCAACAATCTTATCAACCATATTTTTAACCTTTTCACGGTACTTTTTGTTCCTCTTATTAGTAATTGAAAATGTAAAAATTATCATGTCCATCATATCTTTATCCGTTTTATCAATAAATGAAAATGCAAACTCTACAATTTCTCCATATTTTATATTCTTTCTATATTTACTGATCGAAAATGTTGTTGGTTCTTCAACATATTCCATAATAAGCTTGTCGCCCAATTCATCAAATACAATGGTTTCGTCAATAACCTCCATCTTTTTTAAATGCTGTAAATTAATTATCTCGAATTCAATTTTTCAATTCTTTAAAAAGAATCAAAAAAGGATCTTAAAAAGCATAATTGGCAAAAATTTCGCTTATGGAGTTGTATACATGCGCTTGACCCGTTTCATCAAATCTAATCGTGTACTTTCTCCCCCACTCGTCATGTGCAGTAAATTCGCATCCAACCACATGAATTTCTTTGTCTCCATCAAACAGATGCGCACGCCCTATGTCATCAATTTTTCAATTCTTCAAAAAGAATTAAAAAAGGATCACACTTTGCGCTTGCCTTTAATGAGACCTTTTTTCAACCTCTTAGTCTTCAAAGTCTTTTTTTTCACTTCCATAAACTTCATCATCTGTTTTTGGCTTAAAATCTGTTCATGACTATTTGGGTCTGTGAAACTGGCAAGATAGTGATTGCCATCTCTGTACTCAATATTAATTTCCTCATAACCAAGCGTTGAATCTCCAGTTAAACTGTGAACATTAATAACAATTTGATCCCCTGATTCGTTCAAGACGATTGCATATGGTATATCATGTATGTATTCAACTACAAGTCTTGTTTCAAATGTATGATAGCGATGACCATATTTATCCATCATATATTCAATAAGTCCATCGTTGAAGCAGACGTACCTTTCACCATTTTCGTCAAACTCAACTTCATCTCCAGGTTCTTCAAAAAAAGTGACGGCGCTGACATGGTCATGGAGCATTTCCACATACTGATGACCCAAGTTATTAACACGAACGACATATTTTAGTGTCCATACTCATCAGTTTGAATCAAGACCCTTTTTCCGAAAGAGTCAAAAACATAAGGAAGACTAAATCCATATCGACTCTCCCAAAGTTGCTCACCAGAGGGACCTGTCACATATTTTCCATTTATATTACCCATCTTTTTTAATCGTTGGAAATTTCTTTAGCTCGATTCAATTTTTTCAGCAAAAGGAAAAGATTCATATTTTTGGAGCATCGTGTCCATTTTCATTTTTGCTGACATTTTTTTCTTTTCTTCCCATCCGCAATCCATTTCAAGAACGCGTCTGTCAATTTCTCTCATCTTTTCTTGCTTATTCAAATGACACCATTCCTTGTTGCGCTCTTTGATTTTCTTTTCCATCCGCGAAAAGTCATCCTCTTTTTCTTCCCACAACATCGCGTAAAGCTCGTCTCTTTTTTTATCGCTGTACATTTCAGGAATTTTAAACCTCACCTCCTTAAAAAATCGTTGATTTTCCACGGATCCAAAGGATCTGAACGCAAGAGCCTCGAGCTGTCTTTTCTTTTTTGCATCAGGCTCTCTTTGGCTACACTCCAGAAAAAACGGGTGAAATGTCATTTTATTTAATGATCTCAATCTTAATTCCTTTTTCATCTATTTTTCCGTTTCGCTTCTCAAAATAATTGTTGCCGTGTCCCGCCTCTTTCATCGCTTTGTAAAGAGAGCCGTATTCGATTACTTCTCCTGTTTCAGCGTGCGTCATTTTTACAGCCACGGGATGGTTTCGGATCAAACGAAGCCTTTCGTATTTGGAATCTATCGGCTTGACATCCTCCATCATCGCATTTTTGTCGATCAGATGGTTCTCCAGCGCAATCATCGCCAAGCCCATTTTGCTTTTCGACGTTTTGGAAATGCCGTTTTCGATAAGTAAATCTTTCAAATCCTTTTTCGTATAAATCATCCTTTTATTAAGGATTTATTTTTTTATCTTGAGACACTTAATACACAACGTTCATTTTGTTTCCGTCGGATTTGATTCTGAGCAGCTTGTCAGAGATCACCACGGCAAAGGCTTGAGTGTCTGCAGGAACGTTTGCGTTAAATGTGGCTTTAATTTGCACGTCCAACACGGTCGATTTTAACCTCTCAGCCTGCTTGCTCACGTCAAAAACGAAAATAGGGCAAATGTGCCTGTAGTTCAGCGCTGTTATATTCGGCTGGGCGACAATTTCGCTGATTCCAAAAATCTTGTTGTCAAACTTGCATGCGTCTCTGTAAACCCTAGAAAATTTGTTGTTTGTAAAGGCCAAGTCGTAATCCACAGCAGGGTACCTTTCGCTGTTTAAGGTCACATACATGTTTTTCAAATCGCAGTGGTTGAACACGGAAGGGTTTAGATCTTGACTGCCGTCTTTATTGGTCTGAAATCCAACAATGATGTACCTCGGACGTTCACTGGCTGATCTAGCACTTAACCTCCAACTGAACGTATTGGACACTGGCACGGCAATGGTGTCGCACTGTCTGGATCTAAACGTAAACGGAACGTCCACTTTGGACTCGATGAGTTTGTAAAGACGGTTGTTGGCCATAACAGAGGGAGTGACATGAGGCATAAACAAAGACAGTTTGCTCAAGGTTACTTTTCCTGCGGCTGTTTCAGCGCTCTTAAAAATCGCATCAACGTCGCTCTTTCTTACAAGGGTTATCGTGTGCTTGAATCCGTAAAGAACTTTTTCGTAATCTTCACATAAACCAAAAATGTGCTTCAAAGGAATGCAGAATGAAAAGCTCCCTTTATCAGCAGGCTGCTTAATGATGAAATCCTGTCTTGCGCTAAAGCCGCTGTTGTTTACAAGATCGGCAAGGGCAGTGCTGTCTCTTTGCCACAGCTGATTCATTCCTTCCGACACTTGGAACTCTACAGGATGTTTCAGGAAACCCAGCAAGGTAGTGGCTTGACCTGGACTGTATATGGTCTCAATCTCTTGATTCGACAACTGATAAGAAATCTGACTGAACAGGTGCATGATGCCGTTGTTAACAAGAGTAACCACATCCGCATAGGAAGTACCGTCTGCTTTTGTCAGTCTTCCTTCCACCAAAAGGTAAGCATCACAGGGACGCGTGAACAAATCTTGCTACTCAATGTTGATTCTTATCTCACCGGACGTGTTTAAATTGGTGCTGACCGGTTCATATTCGTGAAATTCATATCTCTCAATATCTTCATCAATGATGATTTCTTCTGTAATGTCTAAAACATCTGAATTTGCCATTTTTCTATACCAAAGAAAAAAAATTTCAAGATCCATTAGATTCTTGGAATCCGTGGAGACATTAGATTCTTGGAATCCGTGGAGACATTATGCGATCTTCAGTCCTCGTCCCAGTTTTAGATCCTTTGGATCATGGAACTTTGCTTTTGAAAGTTTTAGATTCTTTGAATCCGTGGACATCTTTACCAGGTCTTGGATTCGGTTGGCGTTTTTCATGGACAGAGACCCTCCAAGAGAGGAATAATCGCTGCTCACCTTTGGAGGCCCGACCATTCCGGAAATAATGTCTTTGCTTTTTTGAGTAAGCGGAACTTTTGAAACCTTTTGAGGATTAGATCCTTCAGATCCATGGAAATTCGAAGAATTTTTAGGAGTTCCAGTCTTGGCATACACCTTTTCTAGCGCCTTTTTGCCTTGATCGATAGCCACATCTTTCGCTGTCGCAATCGCCGAAGAAGTCAACTCTTTCCCTGCAGATTTGGCAGCTGTAATCGCCTCTCTTCCCAACTCGCTTTTTGCAATCTTGCCAGCCAAATTAGACGCTGCTCTTGACGCGCCCGATGCTGCTGCTCTTTTTAAAAAATGACGCAACGTGTCCATGATTCCACTTCCTCCAACAACGTGTTTCTTAACATATCTGTTTCTGTAAATGATCATTTTTTAAATACGAGAAAAAAATTATTTGCTCTCGATGGTCTTCATCATTGATTTGTACTGGTTTTTATTAATCACTTTTTGCCTCAACAACTCATCGCAAATGCTCACAGCTTCATTTCTCGATCCCGTATTCCCAGCACGACAAGCAGCCACACTCAATTCAAGCTTTTCCACCAACGCATTCGGATTGCTAGGAAGAACGATCACTCCTAAACCTTTTTTCCTCTTCTTGTATTTTTGTTCCATGTGAGCTTTAATATTATTGTATCGATCAATATTCATCTTATCTTTCTCTTTTTCAAGTATCTCCATGGCTTTTAGATAATCCTGTTTCAACAGTTTCTTTTTTTCTTTCCTTTCTTTTTCAGCAAGATTTCGATCAAGCATTTGAAGATCGTGACTAGTAGGAGCTGAAACAGGATCTTCAGCCGTTTTGTGAGATTTCAGCTCATTTTCAATAGGGATGATGAATTGATTGTATTTTTCAATCTCTGAAGCTCTGGGTTTGTTATACCTCGCATCCGACTTTACAGCCTCACTCTCTACTAAAATTTTCGAGTAATTAGTAACATCTTCTGCTGTCACGTTCTTTGAAACGCTTGGATTGGTCATGAGATCCCAAAGACCTTTTGTTCCTTCATACTTTTCGCCTCCAACAATCATATCGTTTCCTTCAAACATCACTCCCATTTTTCCAATCGTATATTGACCATCGCTTTTGCTCAATTCAAACTTGTTCTTAAAGCTTCTTTTAAATTTTGCTCTTGTGTCCAGATCAAACAAACTTTTTATAAACTGATCACCCTCAGGAAAAATAGATCCTGTTGATTCTAAAAAAGGCTCGGGTTTAACCTCCTCGTTTTTAACCTCTTTTTTAACCTCGTTTTTAACCTCGGATTTTATCTTTTTGAGCGTCTTTTCGTTGCTTTGAATAAGAGGCTTAAACAGCTTTCTCACATCCGTCTGAAAATTTGCATCTAAAATGTTGTCGTTGATGCTGTTCTGATAAATCCTCTTTCTTCTGTCATTAATCTCTCTCACAATTTCATCTCTTTTGTTCGGGTCTTGTATTTTAAAAAAAAACATGGCTTTTAAAATACGATAGAAATTATTTTTCAGATCCTTTTTTAGATTCTTGGAATCCGTGGAAAAAAATAATTTTTTTTATAAAAATTGTTGAACGCTTTAATCGCGTCATCTCGACCTTTTTGGATCAAGTTCTCTTTAGCCAATTCATCTATTCCGTTTTCGGTTTTGGTTCGTATTTCCTCCGTCATGGTCTTAAACTTTTGAAGCTCGCCAAGAATCAACTGAAACTCTGAATCGCTTATTTTATTATCCATCAACGCTTTGGAAATGTGCTCGCTGATCGTGTTCAATTTTGACTCTGCCAGCACTTTTATCTTTTCATGCTTTTCCGCTTTCAAAGCCATTCTTTTGTTCACTTGACCTCCGACAATCGATAAAAAACCCATTCCAATAGCTACCCCTTCACACGCAATCGCTGCTGGACTTGCAATAATCGTAGACAAAAGACCAATTCCAGTCGCACCCAATGCTATGCACAATCCCTGCATCGTATTGTCCACATTCGAAATGATCCTGAAAACGCGATGGTACTTTTTGCTGAGATGAACTCTCTTCTTCCTCTCGTTGTCCATCTCTTTTTGGATCTCACTTATTTTTTGAATACGGTAAACATGTCCATCATCCACAGGAGCCGTTGGAAGAGTGTGGTATATTTCTTTATAACTGTTGATATCCATTTTTTTTATTAAGGAGAAATAAAAAATTTTTTCCAAGATTTTCCATGGTTTCCAAGAAACTAAAAGAAATTCACGATGCAAAGGCTCTCTCCCTTTTTAATCACGACGTCCTTGTCACTTCTGTTATAAATTTCCATGAAGATGTTCTCTACAGACTCTGAAAAAAGCAAAAAGTGGTTGAAATAATTCAGCTTTAAATTTAGCTCATGCCTCAAATTCACCAAAGCAACACCTCTATCCACTTTAATCCCAAACATAAAAACAATCGTCTGTTTGGATAAACGGTTCAACTTAATGTCTCTTTGAGCAAGTATTTCACATCTGGAACGACGACAAAGCCGTCTAGGAGGATGATCCAAACGATCGTTAAAATAAACGGTGCCTTTCAACTTATTCTCGTCAATACAAATGATTCTTATCTTTTTAACAGTAAAGGAAACTTTTTTCTCAATCTTTCTCTCCATTCATCCTCTTCGTCTTCTTTTTTACTTCTAAGATCCTTAATCTCCGCTACCAGCAAAAGTTTATCACAGATTTTTAATATCCTTTTTGGATCCTCAGACATTTTCATTTGTGTTGAAATTTATTTATTTTATTTTATGCGTAATAATATGCTTGACCGAGGAGAAGGTAAAAGCTTCCGGATTGTCCGACTTGCGCGTCGCCAGAGTTGAGCGTGACGACGAGCCTTCTTCCGGCTGATACGCTGGGCATGGAATCTGCTTCTCCGAAATTTCTGTAAAAGGAAATGGTTGTAGTGGAACCGATGGATGCAGTGGATTGGTAAAGCAGTCCCGTCGATTTGTTGTTGAACGAGGTTAAGTTTGATCCGTTCCACGACGACAAGTAAAAATCTTCCAATCCAGAGGAGGAAAAGATGCATGTGCTGTCACCGTCGTAACCAGGAAAGTAGGTGTAATTATTGGTGTTGTAAGGAGTCCAAGGAGTGAGAACGGTACCGTTTCCGGGAGGTAAATTTCCGTCGTACATTCTGACTCTGGATTCCCACCAGTTTCCAGAAGCGCCGATGATGTGAAATCTCATGTATTTGAGAAAGACTCCGTTTCCTTTCCCGTTGGTGTTCATCAAAACATATTCGCTGCCATATGTTGTGTTTAAATAGCGGAACGATTTGCAGTAAAGTTTGAAAAGAGGGATGGAGGCAGAAATAGAAGCAAGAGTTGAAATGAACGGTTGAATCCAATACGTGATGGCTGTGGCATTTTTGTTAACCAGTTGAATGGAGACGTCGTTTCTGAAAGGCATGTCCAACGTCAAGTATCCTCCCAAGGAAGTGGTGTTAAACATGTTGCATCCCTGCAAAGAGTTGGCGTAAAAAGCTCCTCCCAATGGTGAAAAAAGCAAATCGGTGGCAAGACCGGTAGTGTCCACTCCAATTCCTTCCGTTGTTTCTGCATAATTCCCCACATTGATTTCTCCGTCTGTAAAGATTCGAATAAAAACTTGACCAGGAATATTTGTGCCAGAGGTGCTGTATAAAGCCAGCCACAGCCTTTTCAACACTCCAGATTTTCCGGAAAACGCAAACACAGGAGAAGTGGTTAACGCTGCAACCGTCTGAGACTTAAACCCCAAACTGGTGAAACTGGATCCTGGAACGACACTGGTCAAGCTCGATTTTTGCAACAACAAGTCGACGTAACTTTTTGTCGCTCCATCTTGCGCGTTTGACGGATCGAGCACATTGATCAATTTATGGGAATTCAAATCCAAGTCGGAGGTTCCTACTGTAGTTCCACCGGCGTGCGTGTCCACATAATTTTTGGTGGCTGAGTCTGAGGATAAAGTGGGCTCGGCTAAATTGGTCAATTTGTGTGATGTCATGTTGATGTCGATGTATGAAATATTGTTGTATGCCACTTTTGTGTCGACGTAGCTTTTTGTCGCTGCGTCTTTTAAAGCCGTTGGATCTTTCACATTGAGTAATTTGTGGTTGTTTAAATCCATGTCAGCAGTGATGGTGCTCGTTCCATCTGTTTTAACGCACATGCTTGAGCTGACGTCGACGTAATTTTTAGTGGCAGCGTCGTGAAGATTGGTCGGCTCGTTCAAGTTGATCGCTTTGTGAAAATTTAAATCCAAATCCGCGGTTCCCACAGTAGTTCCACCTGACGCATGCGTGTCCACGTAATTTTTGGTGGCAGCATCGTGCGAAGTGGTTGGTTCTGCCAGGTTGATGATTTTGTGAGAGTTGAAATCCAAGTCTGCAATGATGGTGCTGTTTCCATCTGTCCTGACATGTAGATCGCTTGAAAGAGAGGTTGAATAAGGGTTGTATAAATAACGACCCAATTCTGATCTACTAAATTTGTCAATCATTTTTATATGCCTCAGATTTTATTTTTTTTTTTACCTGGTCTAAGCGCCACGGATCACCACAAGGTGTTAATAATGCTTTGAAAGTCAAGACCTTCATCTAATTTTTTCAAGACGTAAAGACACAAGTGACCGCAATAAGAGGTATTACCAAACTGCACTCTTTCGCTGTTGTAATTAACAGGACTTTTTAAATAATTTACCAATTCAACAAGAGGAGGTTGACCGTAAGAATCAAAGCTGCATTTCTTATCACCGTCTTTGTACCAACACACCCAATGAAATCCTCCAGTGCTTGAGTCTCTCGTATTCACAATGCCACATTCTTTACTTCTCGGTTTTTTCGGCAATGTGTCTCTTTCAAAAACGCCTCGAAAGTTTTTTAATTTTAGTTGTTTCGCAGCTTTTTCCAATTGAAAGTTGGTCAAGGCCTCGTTTGGCAATGTTATTCCTTCGACGTTGATCATTTTTAAATTCGTGCAAAATTTAAAAAATTCGAAGAATTTCCACGGATTCAAAGAATCTAAAAATCATTTATGGATCCAAAGTATCTCCCTTTTGCAGCCTTTTAATAGTAGATGAATGTAATGCCAAGTTCGTCGGTGTTTTATTCTGATCATCTCGAGCGTTTGGGTCGGCTCCGTTTTCCAAAAGCCATTCAACAATGTGATATCCAGAAGCATAGTGCAGCGGTGTTTTATTCTGATCATCTCGAGCGTTCACATCAGCTCTTTTTTTCGCCGCGAATAAGAAGAAGTATACAAGACTAATTTGACCTTTTTCACATGCCGAGTGCAACTCTGTCTTTTCGTCTTTATCTTTTGCATCAATATTGAAGGTGTTTTCAATCGACATCTTTTTTATATGAAAAAAAATTATTTATATCATTTCTTCATCAGATTCCATTTCACCTAAATCTAAATCATCTATAATGCTTTGAACCAAAACAGGAGCATTTTTAGTGATGACCACTTCTGGAAGCTTGACTTGAATCGACTCTACCTGCGATCCAATGAAAACACCTTCAATTCTCAAAGACGCAATAGCAAAGCACCTTTGACGAATATACTCCAATGGATCAGCTTTAACCATCTTTTTGTTCTCCTTTTTACTAAATAAAGAAGTGATGTTCTTTTCTTTTCTATACATCTTTCCGAAAAAAATGGAAGATGAACTTTCTGACTTTTTCTTAAAAATGGACAAATCCTCTGTCATGATCTTTTTTGTTCTTCCTCCTTTTTTCAACAAGGCTGTCTTAAGAATGACTTGCTCGCGAAGAAATTTTGTTATTTTTTCAGTCACCTCCATAAACTTTTCTTCTTCTGATCCCTTTTTATCGTCATGAGCAACAAAAGACATGGAATATCCAGTCAGCTCTTTTGTCTTTGGATCAAAACACTCAAACACACCCAAAGAATACAAAATGGGGGTTCTTAAAATAAAAGGACCTTTTCCATTGTCATACTCGTAATACAACGGAATCTTTTGATACTGAATAGGTCTTGTGCCTGCGTAAATCTCCCCGGCTATTAATTTACTCTCGTCAAAATTCTCAATCGTCACGAAATTCATCTTTTTTAATGGAAAAGAAATTTTTTAAAATCCTTTTTAGATCCAACACTTTTGATTGCTCTTTGACTTTATTTATTTTTCTTCTAGCATATTCAAACATATCCTCTAGCCGCATGCCACTTTTTTCAAAACGAATCCCTCCACACTTTATTTTCAACTCATATTCATCCATTCGACAAATAATGGTAAAATCCAAATCATTTTCAAAGCTGTAAATCTTGTAATGGTACTTTTCTTCATAAGGCGAATAATAATACGACTCCTCGTAATCTTCCGTCTTAAGGTACTCATTTATAAAGGGCTCAAACAAAACCATCATCTTGCTCATTTTTTAATGGACCTGAAAATTTATTTTGTTGAGAAAATGACCAATGTCGCTCGAAAGCAAACTGATCAACTCTTTATAGTCCACCCACGAATTAAACGAGTCTGGATATCCCAACCATTTGACCAATGATTTTTTATTAGTCTTTCGAACGATTTTTTCAATCCTGAATATGTCCTGATGCGTCTTTTGCATCTCCTGCTCGTAAAAAGTACCTTGAATTTCTTCACCGTTAGCATCAGCGATTTTATACGTTGGAGGATCCTTTTACTGAACTTTTGACACGGTAAAAACTTCTTCAGTCCATCTCGGTGTATACCCCTTTTCAAAATGAGACTTCTTTTTTGTGATTCGCACTTTGTCACCCATAGAAAATTTCGGTTTTGCTCTTTCTCTCTGTTTACCATTCAGGTTCATCCAGACCTTACTTTTATTCTTTTCATCACTAGCTTCCACTGGAGTCATTTTAATGGAAGAGTGCTTTGTGTTGTTGTAATTTTCCACCATCTCATCTAATACGTCAATGTATTTATTGGTATTGTTGGCTGAAAAATATTTAAACATTCTCTCTTTCATCGTTCTGTTCCATCGCTCAACGACACAGCTTTTTTCCTCGTTTTCAGTGGAATACAATTGAACACCCAACGCTTTCACATGCTTGTTGTAAAATTCTTTTCCTTTATCTACCCACAGTTTGGCGCATTTTCTTTTTTCAAAAATCTTTTTTAGCGCTTCAGCTACTTCAAAGCCTGTTTTGCTTTTTAACGGAACGATCCATCCATACTTTGAAAACACGTCAATCACCATGAGCAAATATTTTACACCGTTGTTGAATTTTGAAAACGATTGCATGTCCACCAAATCTGCAGCCCATATCTCATCGATGTCGTTCACAATCACCCTTCTTCTTTTAAAATGACGAATAACCGGTTTATGAAGCTCCTCTGCAAGCTGATCCGTCCATTTCAGAGGCATTTTTTTTTTTTTAGGTTCTTTTAACCCATGAAAATTCTTCGAATTTTTAGATCCTTCAGATCGCTTCGAATTTTTCACAACTCCCAATCCAAATTTAGCTTTGGCTTTAATAACCGGCGTAATAAGCTTTCTTTCGTTAATCTCTCTTTGAGTGGGGTTTGGAATGGAGTTCATTTCTTCAAGCATCATTTGATCTGCCACATTCCTGTTTTGTCGGTCGTTAAAATATTTATACGCCAAATCATGGTGATACGCTGCATTATCCACTCTGTCTACCGGCTTGCTCCAATCTTGATACATGTCTGTAGAAGTCAGTCTCTTATCCAAATTGGTTCCAGGCCCTGCAAAGTTCATCCCAGGAATGTGCATTTCTCCTGGAAATTTTGCCCATGGAAGCTTCACTTTTCTCGACAGCTCTTTAATCGATTCCACCAAATCACCTCCTTTTGTTTCTTTAGCAATAAACTTGCATTTGGTTGTTCCGCAAGAGTCGCAAGTCCCTTTCAACATAGGTCTATTGTTTTTTGTCATCTCCTTTTTCAAGTGAATGATTTCAGTTTCTCTTTTGCATTTAACGCAGTACATTTTAAATACAAGAAAAATATTTTTTATCTCAATACAAAATGGAAGTCATTGGTTTGTCATGGAATATCGGAAAAACCAAAAGATACAACAACAAGCTTTTGCCAAGAAGCATTCGAGGAATCATCGTCGGAAAGTCCGGTTGCGGAAAAACAACCTTGCTGCTCAATTTATTGCTTAGACCTGGATGGCTGGATTATAACCACTTGCAAGTCTTTGGCAAATCCCTTTTCCAACCCGAATACAAAATACTCAAAAAAGCCTTTGAGAAGAAACTACCAAAAGAACTCATTCTACAATTATTCAACATTCAAAGCCAAATTGAAAAGCTAAACTCCAGTCCTGAAGACGTCATTGATGAAATATCAAAAGAATGGGACGGAGAAACAGACATGGAATGTCAATTTTTCGAAAGTGAAGAAGACGTGCCTGAACCTGAATCCTTAAACTCAACCAAAAACAGTTTGATGATCTTTGACGATTTGCAACTCACCAAACAAAACAAATGCGAAAAATATTACATCCGAGGAAGACACTCCAACGTGGACTGCTTTTACCTCTCTCAAAACTATTTCTTACTCCCAAGACAAACCATCAGAGAAAATGCCAACTTTATTTGCATCTTTCCTCAGGACGATAAAAACATCAACCACATTTATCAAGATCACGTTTCCAGCGACATGAAAAAAGAAGAATTTAAAAAGTTTTGCAAGTATTGCTGGTCTCAACCTCACGGATTTGCCGTCATTGATTTGTCCTCCAAAAAAGACCATGGAAAATACCGAAGCGGGTTGGACGATTTTTATTTTCCAAACGTATAAAAAACATGTCTGGATTTTATTTGCTTGCCAAATCTAAAAAAGATCTTCCCACCGTATCAAACAGCTCCATCAAAACATACTTTGAAAGACCTATCGAGCTGGATTTAAACAAGCAGTACGAAATGGCTCTTGTAGGACTCGAAACCTATCGAAGCTACCCCAACATCACCTCTAAAAATAACGTTTTCAGATACAGCCCAAACGCTGGATCGAACAGTTACACCATCTACATTCAAGAAGGATCCTACGAAATCAACCAGCTCAACGAGTACCTTCAAAATGAAATGCAAAAGCAAACAGGAAACTTGTACAGAGTAGACGGAGTCACCATTACAGCAAACGAGTCTTCGTTAAAAGCTGTATTAAAATTTGGAAAGCCTACAGCAACGACAAAATACTGGGTTGATTTCAACGTCAATAACAGCATAGGTTCACTCCTCGGATTCGATAGAAACGAATACACTTACGTCGAAAAAAAAGAAGACCCTGTTGACCCTGATAAAGTCACAAGCGTCATCGACACTTACGAGTCTGAAAACATCGTGAGAATTGAAGAAACTGCAGTCATTCGAGTCACCAACGACATTATCGGCTCGTCTTATTTAGACGGAAGAACAACAAACGACATTTACTCCTTTTACCCACAAGTTGAACCCGGAACCAAAATTGTTGAAAAACCTTTTCACCTCATTTACCTTCCCATCGTTGTTAGCAAAATTTCAAGAATGGAAACACAAATCGTTGATCAAGATGATCATTTGATCGATTTTAGAGGAGAAGACATCATTGTCAGATACCACATCAGAGAAAAAATCTCATCCACTCTACACGATCTTTTCTCCGGAAGCGCTTTCAGTCGATAAATCTCAAAGAATCTGAAAAAAAATTTTCCTTTTCTATTAAAAATGTATCAAAAGATCAGTCTCAACATTTCGAAAGGTCAAGCCGACAAAATTAAAAAAGCGTTGCATGATAAAACTGCAACCAGCATAAAACTTACTCATCAAGACTTGAACGGCGAACATGTTCTTGCTGTCACGCAAACCCAACTCAACCAAATTGCAAAAGCATATAAAGCTGGAAAAGGCGTCACTCTCAAACTCAGCAAAAAACAACTCATGCACAACGCAAAAGTAGAAGGAGGATTCATCGGTGCCCTTTTACCTTTACTAGGTATGATCGGAAGCACCATCGCTACAAAAGTCGTTCATGCTCTTGCCACTGGACTACTCTCTGGTGTTGGAGCCTCTGCCGGTTCTGGCATGGTAGACAAAATCGCTGGGCGCGGTATCGTTTACTTAAAAAAAGACGGAAAAGGACTAAAAATATCCAGATTAGGATCAGGTATATACCTAAACCATTGGGCTGGAAACACTCAAGGCGATGGACTCTACATTAAAAATTCGAAGAATTTCCAGGATTCTAAAGAATCTAAGAATAAAAAAGCATACGATCGTATTGGCTCTGGAGAAGAAGAACAATTCTCAGGTATTGGTTTACTTCTCGGTCCCAATTCACCCTTCAATAGCATACCCATTTTAGGCTCCATTTTGTAAAGAATTCATTTATCGAAGAAATTTTTTATCCAACAAGAATAAAAAATCATATAATTTACCAGAATCATAGAAAATACACCTTTATCATTCCTATTTCTCCTTCAGACGAAATCATTAACGTCTCTCCCACATATACATCCAACACGCTAGAAAAAGAAACGATTTTTGAAACCCGATACAGCTGATCAGACTTACGCACCAAATCCAATTTCTTATCATCGCTCTCTTCTCCAAACTTAAAACTCTCACTAATAACACCGCTTGTCTCCATTGAAAATATCAACACACCTTTCTCTAAACACACTCTAAATTCCGATGTCGGCTTTACCATCTTACACATTTCACTAAACCTACTAGCCGAAACTCTTCTCTTTGAACAAAAAGAATAGCGCTCACTCAAACTCACGTTTTGAACGCTTTCCGTCGCCACCTTAATATTATACGCAAACTGGTCTAAAGTTCTCACGGCAATTTCCAAACTTCCCGCACTCAAAATCGACAAAGTCAACTCGCTTCCATTTTTCACCGTTTTAAACACCTTGCTCACATAACTCTCAACACCTACATTCAACGATTCCTCAAATTCAAACACGTACTCATCAAAACGATCTGTAAAAAGATCCACCTCAAACATTAAATTTATCGTTGTTTTTGTTCGCACACTTATACCTTCTTTACTTATTCGCAAACACACCATCCTCATATTTTTGAACAAAAGATCAAACAACGCTTTCACTTCACCTGCATTCTTTGTTCTCGCTATAAACATTTTTTAAGAAGAAAAGAAATTTTTAAATCACATGTTAAGAAAATTAAATAAAAAGGTAAGAAAATTGAATCTTAAAAACTTTAGGCATCTTAAAGGATACACAAATAACATGATTATTTTTATACTTCTTTACACATCCGCCATCTTGGAAAAAAACATTGAACCCCCCAATATATTACGGTATCAATGCGCCAGAATCGGCCTTTTATAGTAGTCTCTTTACATCCGCAACAGCCTCCGCCATATGTTCTTCAGTATATCCATCTCTAGTAGATGTGCTACAGCTTTTTTATTCATCTTTAATTTGATTTGTTAAATAAAATATTTGAAAATTAAGTAATAATAGCGAGTTTAAACTTAGTTACCAAGTTTATCATACCAAGTATACTTAGTTACCAACTAAGCTACCAAGTATTAAATGTAAAACTGGTTTTAAAAAGTTTAAAAAGTCTGTTAAGAAAGTCTGAAAATAGAAAATAAACATGAATAATATTATTAATCAAGAAATTTAAAAAATATTTCTATGTAACGGCGACTACTATTTAATGATTTAATCTAAAAATATACCATAATTATTCAATTATATGCTTTAAAGTTTTTCTAAAATTTGTCATTAAGCATTAAGGAATTTCGGACAGTTTTTTCTAAGAAATTCTGTGCCTTTATTTTTATAGTTACAATTGTCAAGTTTTTGATTTTATTTGTCATCTAATATTTTTCATTAAGATTTTTTAGGACAGTTTTTATCCAAAAAATTATGTGTCGATAGTCAAAGTTGCTTTAGTCAAATTTTCTTCAGTTATAAAGAGAACATCAAATTTTTTTTTAGGTAAGATTTCTGTACTTTCCAGCAATTTACTATTCCAGTAATTTTGTTAATTCCAGCAATTTGTTTTTTGCTCTGCATATTTTTTAGTGACCAAGTGGCGAAGACTTAGTTGCATGGCGAACACCGGGTGTTTCACCCAAAATAGTTAAAAAAATGGCAGATCAAATTTTTTATTTTAGTCTATGTAAGCGTGATACGTAAAGTTGTAAATTTTAGAAAATTTCTTATGTTGTAATATGTATTTATGTTTATGAATGTTTTAAATTAAAATAACTTTTTATTTAAACCACAATTCCTACTTTTAAAATAAAAACACGCTTTAAAAAATTTCATTATGAGCGGTTTGTTTTTATTTTGCTTTTTTAGTCTTCTATTTAAAGAAAATTCGTTTTTTAAACATAAATTCATGTTTTTAAAGTAAAGATGTGTCTTTTAAAACTAAAAACATGAATTTATAAATGAAATTTAATTTTTGTAAGTGTGAGCTTTTTTTGTTTAAAATTGACCTTGGTGATCTTGGACCAGAGAAAGCAAACAAAAGAAGCAGAAAACTTGTTAACCACTTCTATAATACAAAATCACTTCCAGTTATCGTAAATGAAAAATACTTTTGTTTTACAAGTCATAACATGACTTTTAATTGTGGATACTAAAAAGAACCATGCACAAAAAGTGCTCGCTTTGAAGAAATTTCTGAAAAAATTATCAACGTAGATAACCGTATCTGATCTGGTATGTCCGAGCCATTGTTTAGTTATTTTAAGGTTGTAGCAATCAATACATCAATCGATGTTAATGAATACTTAGAAAAACGACTTCTTCCAATCATTCAAAGTATCATGGCGACTTTAACTCACCAGATTTAGTGAGTTCTTATTAATCTAGCAGCTTTCTAAATTAGATGGAAGTCAATTATATTGAGAAGGAATCCAACCCACCGCGTGCCTCAAGCACAACCAACTAAAAATTTTTGGGGACATTTAGCGCAAATGTTTTATTAGGGAGTTTGGCAAGCTTCAACAGAGCAAGGCTTGATTGATCGCATTAAATTAAAACTAAAAGAGATTGATTTGATATTTTTACTGACGAAAGGTGTAAAACGTGAAATTGAGATCTATTGTAGATAATGGAGTTTTTTTTATATAGGAAATAACCAATTTTTATTCAAAAATAAATACTTTATTTTAAAAAAATATAATAGTTTTTTCTTTATTTATAAAAAAAAACATTCAACTTTTGACTTTATTTGATAATTATCAGACAAAATAAAAACGTTTGTAAACTAACAAGTATCTCTATATTAGCTTGCAAACGTGTTCTTTTACGCAGGAAAGGGCAATTGAAGTATGAACTTAAACGAGTTTGATATATGCTCTTCTCTATAAAAGCAAGACCTCTAGGAACCCAACTGTAGTAACAATACCATTATGATTAGTGGGAAATTTAATTTGAGTATAAAGCACAATTAACATCATTATTATTTTAGTTGACGACGAAAAAAATGTTCTTCTCTGCAAATGACAAAGTACGAAAAAGTTAATAAACCCAAATATGCTTCGCTTTGATACTATTTTACTTTTAATTTCTTTAAATAATCTTGTTATGAAAATTTTATCACCAACATTTTGTGTAAGTTAGTACTTTTAACCAAATAATTCCATCGATTGACATAATTTTACCGTTAAAAAATTCTAATATTGATCTATTTGACAGTTTATTACTCGTATTATGTTTTTTTCTGTAAAGTAAAAAATTATTTTTATAGCATTTCTATCTGCAACACATAAGAGGTAAGAAACGTAGATTTCTATCAGCAACACAAAAGAGGTATGTTGATTCGTTCAAGAGACTTGGAGACGTTTGAAGACTTTTAGGAAAGTTTTTCATTTATTCAAAATTCAATCTGTAAAAAAAAAATAAAAAATAGATAGAGTGTTGAAATGATGATCAAAAATAACGACATATAGTTTTGTTGGTTGAATGCAATTCTTATTTTCTTTCATTTCCTAATAAGTTCTTAAAACCAGATACAAGTGTAATCTCACCCTTTCCAGCACACGTCAATAAACAGATCTTTTCTCCTTTGAATCGATTTTGGTTACCCTTGCAGCCACCGTATATAAACTTTTTGCAAGTTTTAGCCACAGAATCGTAATACCAAGATCTTATAATTGCTTTACACGGACCAGTCTCTCGGGGCAACGTACATTTGTTTTGTGTGCTGAGGAAAGACGCTGAAAAAAAATGATTTCACGTGTTAAACTTTTTATAAGTGTGACCACAATTATGAAATGTTTTTTTTTTTTCCATATAAATAAATTTTCATCAAATATATTTCTGATGTTGACTTGCAATCAAGTATTTTTCTCTATTGAGCAACCATAACTAAAGAAAACGGAAAATTAAAAAAAAAAAACAATCGGAATAAGCATTTCTCAATAAAAGAAGATTTCCCGACAACCTATTGTATTTATAATTATATCCGCTCCTGAAAAAAATCGTTTTAGGATGTGAAAAATAGAAAATCTTTAAAAATGTAACGCTGTTGTGTAGCAACAAGATTAAATAGCGTTCGAACGTTTTAGAGTTACTCGCGTTAATGGTTAAGAAACAGGAATTCGAAATCTTAAGAAACTAATTTTTCATTTGAATTAAAAAAATTTCTTCCTTTTATAAAATGAGGCCAAGACCCTCGGCTTTCATCGCTACGGTACTGGTACCAACTCGCATTCATGGGGAGGTAATTGTTTGGGTTAAAATTCTCCTTTTCCCAACTAAATATTATTTCATATTAAAAAAACATTAAACTGGGTCTTTTCTTTATAAAAATTTTTGTGTTTCTTTTTATACACCTAAATATGTAAGATCCAATATGTGGAGAATTATCGGCATGTGAAAACAAAAAAAAAAATCTTTATTGAGATAAAAACTTAAAAAGATGTAAATTTTTTCTGTCCCCCTCTCTTCTCCTCTCCGACTCATTAATTATTGTCCTTCAAAAAAATTTAAAATTATTTGAAGCATTCATTAACCGCCAACAACAAAGGCTTCTAACCTTTTTCCAAATGTGCTAAAGTATGAATTTAAGTATATTGAATGGCTCGAAAAACATCTTAAACATATTTGTTCAAAATATATTTTTATTTGTTTAAAATATATTTTTAACAACATAGTTCAAAACATATTTTTATATTTTGAAAAAAAAAATTTTTTTTTGGTTATATTTGTATAACTTACGGCCTGCGGACCAAATTGCAGTCACCTATTGTTAAAAACTAAAAATCCCTGGAATACATTTATTTGGCGGATGGAGAACTTACAGGAGTAAAGGAAAATGCTTTAATCCTCTAGGTTCCTCTTAAATCTCTAGTGAATTTGGCATCATTTTTGAAATAAATCTAAAATTTGATAATGATAACACCGTGTTGAATAAGAAATATCAAATAAAGCCGGTATGACATTCCATTGCGTCATCTTTGTCCACGCAATTCATTCAGGAGTCAACCTGTTATAAAACGTTTAAGAGAGAACTTTTTTTACTTAACTTTAGGTGAATGTATTCCCCTCTTACCACTATTTTTTATAGCAGGAACTGATATATATCAGATAAATTTTCGTACATCTTACCAAATGATTACTCAAAAAAAATTGATCAGAAAGTTAGTGAATTTTTACATGAAACCCCTCTAAACAAAACTTAAAGCGGAAAAGCTCATTTTGCTTATACGCAAAATGCTCCAAAATTCAATAAAATCAATGAGACTTCTTATTTTACTTGCTAAAAAACCTTTTTTTAGTGAAGTTAAATTCGCTAACGAAAAAGAGTTTCATAAGTATAAGTTTGTGCTTTGTAGTCATCTTTAACATTGTAGTCATCTGTAACATTAAGTGAATTTTTTTATTTCTCAAATGACACTAACAGCAAATTTAAGTAAAAATAATAAGAAAAATAACAGAAAAGAATTTTCACGTTTTGTTTATTTTCTTCTGGCATAAAATAAATTTAGTACAAGAAACTTACTGTTGGTTGATACACAAACACCCTTGGATCGCAGTTTATCTCTAGCGCAAATTAAACCTGCACCACATTTTCCGTATATATTCCATATTCCACCGCATTGTTCTCCGTCAAGCTTGGCGCAAGTGTAGCAACAGTTACACAATCCTTTAACATACCCACCTTTTTAAAAACAAATATGATTCATACTATGAAAAACTAACAACTTTATGCCGTTTTTTTTAAAAAAAGAAAAAAAAAAAAAAAAAATCTTTTTAAAAATTTCTTTTTTATATATATATTTAAAATACATTAAAAGTGAATTTAAAATTTGTCAGTAGATCGTATGTTTTGGTACAGAACCAAATATCTAAACAAACATCTATCGAGATTGAACGGTACTTGTTAATGCATTAACATTTCTTACCTTTGCATTCGGGAAGAAAACGACAACTGGATGGCTGGCATTGTTGACATCGCAAACATATCGCAATCTCAAACAGCACAAAAAAGAATAAAAATCCAAAGGTTTTCATTTCTTTTTTTTTTTTTTTTTTTTATCAAGACTGCGAAAATATTTTCTAGCAAATGTCACAAACAAAATAAGTTTACATCAAATATCCTTAATAAGCGAGTCTCATGTGACAAAGATTGTTTAAACAACACAATTTTTAAAACGTTGCTTAACTTTGAGCGAAATCTACTTTAACGGTGGAACGCAAAATACCATTTGGACGTATTTTATGGTAAGTTCTGCTATGACTAATTTTTTTTCTGCGTGATTGTTCCAAACAATGACGTCAAACATAAATTCATTTGTTTTTTTGACCACGGTTGTGGTCATGGTTGTGGTCACGCATATCCGCATTTTGTTATTACTCGACAAATCAATAAATACTTAAAAACAGTTGATCTCGTTTAAGTCAAAAGAAATAAAACACAAATTTGTCGCAACTCTCTAAAACAAATAAAATTTAAGGAGAAATATAAGCCGTCGCTAGATTGGCCTAATAGGTTGTTGCATTTTGTTAAAATACGTATTATTACATTTACCCGATACCAATTTATACTCGGTTAAGATTACTGAAACAGAAAATCTGCTATACCATTTATAAACAACTAGAGTAAAACACCTTCTAAGATATGTAAAATTAAAAGCAATTTATATTGCTGTATTATAAATAATAAAAGAATTAAAGAAATAACAGAAAGGTAAGCAATAAATAAGATGTAAATTTACATACCAAAAACTGTAATTCTTTCTTTGTCTTTAGCTACCGTGGCATGAGGAACATTTTTTGATCTTTTTTCAGCGAACACTTTTCCAGCTTAGGGTGAAAATTGAAGCCCGGACTCATCAAAGTTAAAATTGCGCTTGTGTTCATATAGGATATCCTGAGTCTTTCTCCGCCAAGTAGCTTCTAATGTCCACGAACCACTGTTTAAATACTTGTTGTGACACATAACCATTTATCTCCAGGTTTTAACGACCCTGTTCTACCGAATTGATAAGGTCTATCCCTGTTTATTTTCCCCATTAAACTTCATTTGACAACAGACGAGACACAAGTGACATGATGGTGTCTTAGGTGACAGGATAAGCTCTCTTTTGTGTACTGATTATATAGTTAACCAATACTTACTCCTCAGCTTCGATCAAAAAAGTGCAGGGGCCCATTTTTTTGACCATAGGAGCTTTTTCACAAATCTTGTCTCTCAAGGTTGTTCAAGAATTACAATAATGCTTTGATGCACCAATTGACCTTTTTACAACGCTGAGAAATAATAAATAAAGTAAGTAGTTACCTAGATAGTAAGAATTTATAGCAAAGGTTTTTAGATAGTAAAAGGTTAAGTGACATTCCCTAAAGCCAAATATGGTTTAAGCTTACCTCTTTACATCTGCAGCAACCTTCGCTATTATGTTCTTTAGTATATCCATCTCTAGCAGCCGTTCTAGATGTGCTACAACTTTTTTTTATTCACCTTTAATTTAGTTATTTAAATAAAATATTTGAAATTTAAATAATAGTTGCAAGTTTAAATTTAGTAGCCTGGTACCAAGTATTAAATGTAAAATTGGTTTTAATGTTGTTTAAACCCTATTAAGAAAGTCTGAAAATAGAAAATAAATATGTATAATATTATTAATCAAAAAATTAAAAAAGGATTTCTATATGACGACGACAACTACTATTTAATGATTTAATTTTAAAATATATCATAACTATTTAGTTACTTTAACTTTTTCTTTAATTAATCTTAAAACAAAAAAACGGTGTTGTATTATAATTTATAAAAAATTAAAATGACAATAATCAACGATGGCGACTACTAGTAAGTTTTTATAGTAACAATTTTCAAATTTTCTTCAGTTATAAAGAGAACATCAACTTTTTTTAGATGCAATTTCTGAACTTTCCAGAAATTAGTTTTTGCTCTGCATGTTTTTTAGTGACCAAGTGGCGAAGACTAGGACGCATGGCAAACACTGGGTGATAGCTTAGCATGAGAGCTTAGCATGATAGCATGATAGCTTAGCCTACTAGTTTTTTTTTACAATTTTCTTTGCACTTTTATTACAGCAAATGTTGGTACTGTTGATCTCTTCCTCCCCCTCTTATTATATATGCTAACCAGAGAATCCATATGACTGTATACCAGTCATTGCCTCCAAATTTAGCGGCTATTGGTAAATCTGCGAAGGGCTATATAAATCATAAAGTTCTCTATGAATATTTTTGCAATGCTTTTCACCAGTGGCTGACAGATAATAATACTCAAAGAAAAGTTATTACTTGGACCAACAAACATGAAAGTTGAATACAATTTCATTTAGTAAAGAAGCTAGCAGATTTAAATAATTTATATCCACATTCCACCTAATAACACTCATTTCATGCAGCCATTCGGCGTGGGACTATTTGGCCCCGTGAAGAGTGGCTGGACGAAGGTTGTGGACGCTTTCCGCCTCGCCAATTCTAATGAGTATTTTTCAAAAGAAAATTTCCCAGGCCTACCAGTGGTGGCAAAAAGGAAGCTAATGTCATCAGCTAAAACTAAGAATAAACCTAAAAAGAAAGTCATTAGTGCAATGTACTTCTTATTCTGATAAGAACATCTTAAAATTAGCTAAAGTCTAACTACCTATCTGTTCTTTTATAACGTAACATAAAAATAGCTAGAGCTTTGGGCTAGGCCAAGCCTATCAATTAATTGCAATATCGATACAAAATGTGTTAATTAAATTTAGCTTTATTTTTCAGGTGATACGACGTCATTGAGCAGGTGCAACAAAGATTAAAACCAAATTTTAAATTACAAAGCATACAAATGTATAAATATTTTTTAGATATCATTTTTTTTTGTTTGTCTTTATAAATTTTAAATGCATTCAAGTCAAAAAACGACTGAAAGAATATGTTTTTTTAAAAAAAAACGTATTGGCAAACACTGACGGAAGTTCAAAAAAGTGGAAGGCGAACATAGGGAACACGCCAGTAGCCACCGTTTTTGATTTTCGGGGGCTATAGCTCCCTTCTATTATCGGAGGTCATTCGTACTAAGGGTATCGTAAAGAGCAATCTTATCTCTATACGATCAAACTTCGAGATCGATAATTTATCAAAAAGGGAGTGAGAAAATAATTTTTATATGGGACAAAGCCGAAAAAATTGGCGAACGGGTGTTTTACCTAACGATTAACGATATCGTAGCTCAAAACACTAAGTATTTTAGCGTCCCCTTTTAAAGTGAAACCACATATTCCACTCCCCTCCCCCACCCCACCCCACCCTCCACCCCAAAAAAAACCCAACCTTTTTCGGCTGAAATTTAGAAATACTTTAATTAAATTTGGAAACCCACTTAAAGAATCCAACACTATAAAAATGATACTTTTTTTCCACCTTATTTGTTTGATATACTTACTAACTAGTTTGACAAGTTAGTAAGCATATCAAACAAATTCGACCATCAAAGCGAAAGGTTTTAAAACTTCATTTGTTCTAACATGAAAAGTCAGCAGATCATAACTTTATAAAAGTTAAAAGTAAATATAATATATAAAATGTAACAGATAATATAATCGAACGCATGAGTAACAAAACATTCTTTACGCAAAGGATTTGAACTATTAGAATAGTAACTTAATTATATTGCGATCTAGTGGAAAACAAATAATGCATATAAATATTTACTGTTTAACGATAACTTATTTTAGTCATAGGCAAATAGTTTTGATGCACATTCAGTCACGTATAACTTCTCTATGCTTGTGGAATATTCTTCAACGGAGGAATAACAATCAATGTTTTCTAGGATGATAGAGCAAGTTTAATGAAGGAAACAAATAGTTTGTGGTCAACACTGCTCTATTTTGTTGTTTTTGCACCTGTAAGAAAAAACGCGTTTTGTTTTTGATTAAGCATAGCATTATTATTGGGAAAACTAGATATGAAAAAGCATTATAGAATGTTGACAGTTTAAAATTACCTTAGATGTCTCCACTTTGTTTAAAATAGGCGGAAAACCCGAAGCTTGCACATTTTGTACGCAGTGAGAATTGCATGTATTTTTCGTTGTATTAGGCGATGACTTCGTCAAGTGTAATGTCTTTTTTGTAACAAGCGGAGACAAAATTATGAGATTAGCGTTAACAAGATTGGAATCCTAAATAGAAAAGTGAATTTATTACCCCGTGCAACTCCTGTAAAAATAACATTTAGGGTTTCTCATTAAAATTAATCCCTCTTAAAAAATTAACTACCACTTTTACAAAATTTTTCTGTAAAATTGCTAAGGCCGTTTGATCTTTTACGCAGTAACTATTTTATAGATTATGTACAATATTTAAATAATCACAAAAATTTACTTTGTGAATATTTTTTTTTACCATAAAAGTTTGATCTCCCTCTGACCTTTCTTTAGAATGTTGATACTGGTTATGTGAGACATTCAAAATTGCTCTCTTGTGTTTATCTTCATCCCTTATCCAAAAAGTAAGAAATTATAAGAAAAAATAAACTAACTTGTTATGTTAACCAAACCACCATTATAGTTTTATGTACAAACAAGTAACTGGATTTTAAATTCTATATTTTTAATATAAACCTAAAGTTGCAAACTAGGAAGCCTTTGTTATTTGGTAAATTGACTACTATCACTGTTAAAACTACCAACACCGTTAAAAACAACTTTATTAATTATAAAACCCAACTAAAAATGTTTCTTTTATTTTAATACCTTAACTGTTTGAAGTATTTATGCCGAAGAACCTGCTTTGCAGTCGGTCTATAAATAATGAAGTATTTGTAAAACTCAAAATAATTTATAGTTATAAATAGTTACATAAATATTTATTTTAACATTTTATCAACAAACTTTAAAAGAAAACTTTAAACTGTATTAACCTATCATCTGGGTCATATCTACAAAGTAACTCTATCATAGTAGAAGCCTTTTTTGATAAAGAATATAATTTAACATTAATACCACAACCAATAGACGTAGGAAATTGAAAATCAATATGTCTTGATCTGATTAAAAAAAACAAAAACAATTTTTTTGAAAATTATGGTGATGGCTAATTGTTTACTGATACAAGATATATAAATAACTAAAATAAAACCAATAACAAAAAATTTAAAGCTAGCAACATGCAAAGTAATTATAAAACAATGATAGCAAGTTTTAAAAAAAAATTATAAAACAAAGGAATCAAAAAACAAGTTACTTTTTAAATTTACAGAGAACCTCTACTGAGGGTGTTCCTAATACACTGTGTATTTTATTGATTTGATCTACTTCATTGGTACCAGGAAACAATGGATGCATGCTTAGAAATCGTTAAACAGTTTTAATATAAATAGTAAAAAAATTAAGTTTATTTTAAAATAATCTCAAAAATAACAAGTTCTTACAAATAAAAAAACTTCTTAAAAATAATCAAAAAAATAGACAGATATGCTTTATAGATATGCATACATATAAAAAAATTTACAACAAACAACATTTTACATATATGCGCACCTATCAAGGATTTACAAAAAACAATATTTTATAGAAATACATACTTATCAAAAATTTATAACAAACAATATTTTAAAGATATGTGTACCTATCAGAGATTTTTAACAAACAACATTCTATTGATATGTACCTATCAAAGACTGTTACTTTGCATCCTGACTTTATCATTCAAATATATGGAATACACCTTTTTAAAATTGTTTATCATAACTCAACTTATGAAATGGTTATCATTTTTTGAGCAACCCAAGTAAAATGAGCCAACTTTTTATACATTTAGGGAAGGATTGTAATTGAACTGTAAACGAAAAATGAAAATGATTCTTAAGTAATACAGCATCCTTATTAAAATTCAAAAATATGAATTGCGACATTTTATGATATGCATTTATGTCAGCCTATAACTGAGTTTTATCAAACTCAGTTTTGTGGAAGAAATTTAAAATTAAATAACTTGTAATTAACTTTTTTTCATTATTAATGTAATTGAAAAAAAAAATTTTTTATTCTCAAAAGTTTGTAACAAAAAATTTGTGATAAGAGCTGCATTTTTTGATGCAAATATTTAAAAAATAGGAAAAGAAACACTTAATATTATTCTATTTAGTTTTAATTTAGTATTTAATTTGCTAACTATTTAAGAGCAATTTTAGCCGTACTTTCAAGTCAGCATTTTTGAAAACAAATTCTGTCAAGCAGATCTTTTGCTCAATGAGAAACTATTTACATTCAAAATGCTGAGCTGGTACTGATAGGTTTTAAATGATGCAACTTTGTTGAAATGGATGTAATGAATGATTAAATTCTATACAGCTAATGCATTTTACCCTTTAAGTCAATAAATTTGAGAATTACTTTTTTTTAAAAAAAAAAAAAACTTATTTAGCAGGGTTTCAGAAAGTAGTTAGTAGTCATAAATAAATTTATTTAAAATTTGTTAATATACTGAAGCAATACAAAATCTAGAAAAATTAATCTTACGCTCTAAATGATCTTTTTTTTTAAAAAAGAGATCATTATCTGAAACTCACTAAGATTTTTATGTGAATATCTCATAGAAAAATTTATTTTACCTTAGAATTTCAGCGAACACGCAGCCTACTGACCATATGTCCATTTTGAAGGTATACCATCCATCAGTAAGCAAACATTCTGGTGCACGGTACCTGAAATAACCCAATACCCAAAACAAAAGTAGAAATTTAAAAAATACTTAAATAAATAGCTTGTTTAAAGATAGGTAGAACAAAATTGATAAACTAACCATCTTGTAGAAATATATTCTGTATATGGCTGTTTAGAATTTATACTTCGACATGATCCAAAGTCAGCAAGCTTCACTGTGTCATTCTATTTTAAACAATAGACATAAATTTTTTGAGTTATGTATCAAATAACAGAAAGTTTGAAAGTGATTTTTTTAAAAATCATTTATTGTTCAGTATTTAATATTGTCTGTAATTGTTCATAGAAGAGAACTCCTTGGGAACCTCTGAAAAAAATTTGGATTTTTAAGATATAATAGAAAAGTGTAAATAAATTATTTCTCTTACTTTCATTAAAATATTCTCTGGCTTGATATCACGATGAAAAATACCATTTCTAAATAGGTACTGTTATGAGTTTCTGGTAATTTTTTTAAAATAATGATTTTGAATCATTATTTTTAAAAAATTATTGTGCACCATTATTCTACTATTACAGTTCAGACAAAAGGACATCCAAATTTTGCACAGGATGAGTTGTTCAGATACTTATACCCAACATTACCTGTGCATGTAATCTAATGCTTTCAATACTTGATAGATGTATAACTGACACTTTGGTTCTGAAAGTAGACACTTTTGACCTAAAAAATAGATTTTCTTATATAAAGACAGAAATTTAACAAACAAATTACCAAGAAAGGAAATAAATAATAGAATGAACAAGTTAGCAATTAAACAAGAAAGAAAGATATATCAAAAGTAACAAACAAAAAGTAAAAAGCAAATAAGATGTAAATAAACAGAATAGATGAGAGAAACCATTAAAGATTCCGATACAATAAGTTTATAATAAGTTTTTTTTGTATAAATTCAAACTTTTTTTTATTATTAAACTCACCTTTAATAAATTCATACAAGTTCATATCTAATAACTCAATGATGAGAGCAAGTGTTCCATTTTGCCTGTCACTAAAAACAAATATAAAAACAACATATTTACATTAGTTATAACTATACATCATTAAATAATTTCTGTAACATTGTAAATGAAAAAACTTAAAATATTTTTAAAATGGTTCATGATTTGGGAAATTTTGCTGTAGTGTAGAAGAGTGTGTAAGTTATATATTTCAACTAAAAGACAGTTTAGACAATTATATGACTATGCCCATATATAGAAAACTATATATTTTTTTGAAAATATAAGACCCAGCTAACGGCTAAAACTGATGATTGTTAGACAAAAAAAAAAAAAAAAACAACTAAAAAACAAAAAAAAAAAACTAACAAAAAAATTTCAACTCACAAAATCACTTCCTTTAGATCCACAATATTAGCATGGGGGCTTAATCGTCGCATACATTGAATTTCTCGAAGGTTTTTGACTTGTTCATAACTAAATTTTGAAAAACTTTATTATTTCCCAAATAATTAATCATTCTTAATCTACTAAGAACTAACAATTTCTTATTATTTTTTTTTTTTTTTTGTTTTTCTTTCTTTTTTATTCTCACCTGGAAAAATGCTGCTTCATTAGTTTACAGGCATAATAGTTTCCACTCTCAATATTTTGACATTTTAAAACTTCTGAAAATGTACCTTCGCCTTTTTTCTCAATCAGTCGATATTCTGAGATCGGAAATTAAAATTTTTTATAATAAATTTAAAAGAATATGAATTTTAGAAAACTTGAAAAAAAAAATTTAAAAGAAAAGATAAAAAAATATATCATAGGTTGATGGAGTGAGTAGTCCTCAACTTTAGCTTAAATTAAGAATACTGCTAAAAAAAATTTTATCTTTTGCTAGTATTACTAATGCTACTTTTACAAATAAAGACTGTTAAAAATAGAAAATAAAAATACTATTAGTAAGAATATTTACACGTACTGTACATTTGATTGAGTTTAAGTTATTTGTTCTCCTTATTTGTTCATAACATAAATATTTGACAGATTCAGATAAAATACAAATCATGATATTTCTCTTCACATATCACTTAGGTAATCGGTTTTGAATTGAATGGAAATTAAAGTTCTTTTAAAAAGTGTTTGGCGTTGTATACAAAATTTTAAACTTCACACGCAATTATTTGCAACCTAGCAACCAAACTCAACAAGATAAGTTTTAGAGCTGCGCTGTCGAAGGCCATCCCCTGAATCAACAAAAACTAAATACAAATACAATTCTTATATGTTAATTTTGCGATTTAATTTTAACGAGAGGTGGAAAAATATAAATATATTTATATAGTTTAAATATGCTTGAACGATCGTTAAAGAATTTGGATTGATCACAAACAAAAAATGTAATTCTTTTAAATAAAAGAAGTTAATGCATTTTTTAATTTTATGAATTTCACTACACGAACTTTTCATAAAGATAGCAAAAATTAAAACGGTCGTTTACGATGTTTCACATAATATTATGTTGATTGGATGTGTAGAGTTAAAAAGTATCATCCGTTTAACTCTGTCTAATTTCTTTCTACACACTTGCGTCAATTTTCTAAAAAAGAGGCGAAAAAAAAAAAATTTGTTCTACAGTATTTTATTATGCGTAATTACAAAACTTAGCTATTAACTCAATTTTATCAAGCATAATTACCACCAAACGCAGCTCTATTAAATTTTCAGTACGGTTAAGTTTGCTTTTTTTGATATTTGTTACCAACCATTTGACCGGTTCACTGTACAGAAATATAGTTTGCACAAAGTAACAGCAATTGCTATTACAGACGATGCAATCAATAACAGTTATTTAAAAAGAGAGTCATTCCCCTGCGTATGTATATATATATATATATATATAGATAGATAGATAGATAGATAGATAGATAGATAGATAGATAGATAGATAGATAGATAGATAGATAGATAGATAGATAGATAGATAGATAGATTCCCCTGCGTATGTATATATATATATATATATATATATATATATATATATAGATAGATAGATAGATAGATAGATAGATAGATAGATAGATAGATAGATAGATAGATAGATAGATAGATAGATAGATAGATAGATAGATAGATAGATAGATAGATAGATAGATAGATAGATAGATAGATAGATAGATAGATAGATAGATAGATAGATAGATATAGATATAGATATATATATACCTAGCAAGCACACAACATTGAAATAACGTTGATCGACGTTGATCAACGTTATTTCAACGTTGTTTCAACGTTGTGTGCTTGCTGGGTATCTGTGTGTATTATAAGTTTAATTTGCAAAAATATTTACAAGTTTATAAGTCTGTTTATAAGCTTTTCTTTTTAACATCAAAATTTAATTATTGACAATTAGGCTACCCTTCCAAGTCCCTATCTATATTCTATTAGAAGTTTTATCACCAGGCGCATATTTTCTGATATATTTTAGTTGTCCAATTTGCTCCTATGCTCAATGTGCCCCACCCTAACCTAGCAACTATATTCACACTTTAAGTGTACAACTTAAAAATTTATACTCAAATTGATGTGAATGATGTCAGTTATTGGGTAAATCAGATTCATCAGATTCAAATGAAAAGATCTCATCTTTTTTATTAAATAATTACTAACAAATTATTTAAATAAAAAAAAGCGTGTAAAAAATTTCTATTTTATTGCATTCTTGTTTGTTTTAATTTTCTTTTCGGGAAATGTGATGTTCTTTGCAAGCTACTTAAATGCCCTTCCCCTCTTTCGGCGGTACTAAACGACATAAAAATGACTATAGGGTTTTCCTCTATAAACATTTTTTATAGCACTACAAGAGCTTTTGCAGCTTTTGTGAGGCCAGAAATGTCGTCACATATTTTGCTGATAACGCAACAAAATCCTTGTTAATTTTTGCAAGAAATTTGTTCGAAAGTTTTTCGAATGTTTTTTTTTTAACTGAAATAAAAATGACGCATTTTTTGAGTAAAACGTTTGTATTATATTTATGCTGTTGCTGTATTTTTTCACATGAAGTATTTAGCTGCACTTCGTCATGGTCAAATACTCCTAGCTATTTCTTCGCTAAAGATTTCAGACAAACATATACTTATTGTTGGCAAGAGGCCAGAAGATGCAAAAAATTTAGCTTGGAAAAACTAGATCTTTTTATTCCCAGTAAGATCTTTGAGATTCAGTGAAACTTTTTTATGTTTTTATCTTCAGTGGCATGATTGAAAATTTTAGATTCTAATTCTTTAAAGTTATAAATGCGATGTCGGTTGTTTTTGGGTTATTTTCGTTTTCTTTTTACGTTAGATAAATCATTGTGATTTGTATAATCGTTCAAATTTGAATCCAATTTTCTATTTTGAATCAAAGTCAAATTATGCAAATAGTTTTCTCTCTGATGTTAACATTTTTTTAAGTCTGAGATGTTTTTCTTGTTAGCTAACGTGGCTACCCAGTTCCTGAAGAAAGACATTAGTTTATCAGATGTGCTCAATGAAGAAATAGGCAGAAAACTAACTTCTCTAGAGAGCTATGCTGAAATGTTAGAACAAAATTTCGATGCATCTCCTTGTGGTAACTTGCTATGTTTGTCGCCAAGCTTCAACAATTAAAAAACCTAAAAAAAAAAAACTTTTCTTTACGTCAATTACTGAAATTTTAACTTTTATATGATTTTAGTGAAAAGGAGTTTCAGTTTTAATAAAGCTGCTTATGGGTGCATAAAAACTGTACTCGGTGCTCTAAGTGTCCCACAAAATGAAAACCGTGATTGTTTGTGAATAATTCACTCCGTGCTGTGTTTTTTGTGCTAATACTTTTCAACAATCAAAACGTAACTACAAAACAGCATTCATTAATCAATAATTATTCTAAACATTAATGTAAAAAGAATGAAACGTTTCAATAGAAGTGTTTTATACATGAAAAAATGGAAATAAATAGGCTGCTGCATCTAAACACCACAATCAACTATATAAGTCAGAGGAAAAAAAATTTTCGACATTCTTGCTTATAATTGGCAGAAGAGAAATATTTAACACTTGGATTTGGAACAAAATAGAAGATAATGATTGTGAAATCAATGACAGTTAAAGAACTGTGTGAACAAATTCGAAGAATATTAATAATAAAAAAATTTAGTTGTAGAAAAAGAATGCTCTTTTTACAAACACAAGACATAAATGAATTTGATGAATTTAATTCGATCATGTGAATTTGAAAACGATATAATCTCATGTTACAGAATAACGGATGGAATCAAGTTCGATACAGTGCGAAACAATCTTCACAAACCAATAGATTTAACTTTTATAAAATAAATAACTCTTATTTAACTTACAAAAGCAATGACATACGCAGAGAGAAAGAAGTTGACATACGCAGAAAAAGACATACGCAGAGAGAAAGAAGTTGACGTACGCAGAAAAAGACATACGCAGAGAGAAAGCAATGACATACGCAGAGAGAAAGAAGTTGCGAGTGCAGAACTGAAATCAGTTAAAAGCAAAAATGACATTGACAGGTTTAAGAAAAGCATAACACTAAGAAGAATTTAATTTTTGGTTGAACCAATACAACACAAAAGGTTTACAGATGATTAGGCTGGGCATGAAAAAAAACACTAATCGGGTTGAGTTAAATTACCAAAAATGGAAAAAAGGAACGAATGGCGAGAATTTTAAACAGCCAATGATGTGCAAAAAATGCAACGAAACACATAGTTTAATAACCTTTCAAGTTAGCAGCAGAATAGTAAAAGGAAGAATCGACACAGGAGCAGAAGTTGATGGTACACCCAGAAGGGTTTACAATCAACTAGTAGATCATGATATCTTTGAACTGTAATTTTCTTCCCATAAAAATATTGATGAAAACATTTGCATTTAAACAGAACTTTAATAATTGCACAATCCAGCTGAGCTGGTATTGCTGATCTTGATACAAATGCAATTGAAACCGGTAATAATTCATGTAGATGCATACAAAATAAGTGAAGAGTAATGTTATTTCACAATCAAATACCAGTTGCAGTTAGAATATAATAAATAACATAAGCTTAAAAGAGTATTAATACTGTAATAAACCATAAAATAATAATACTTGTTATATGATTTACAATCACTCAAAGGTTGTTAGACTTTGGAGTATATCTCTACATAAATTTGATACAGCAACAATCGGATAATTTTTACACTTTAATTTATCATGCTGTTGTGAACAGGAAGCAGCAAACTTTAAGTGCTCTAAAGTCTTATTTTCCATTTTACTCTTGAGTTTAAATTTATTGTTGGTGACATCATTCAAAGGGTATTCATTCTTTAAATAGCACATTTTCTATTTTTTCAAAGCTTGAAGTAGTATTTTACAGATGGATTGCTCTGAGATTTGTTCCATTGAAAAATGTCCCAAGATTTTCTGTTTAGATACATCTTCTTGCATGATTTTGCATCTATTTCATGATTACCTAACATAAAAGGTTTTTTAAAGCTTAAAAAAGATATGCCTAATGGTTGGAGTCTGTACAATATATGTGGTGGGATAGACATTTCATTCTCACATGAATGTTCTATAAGATTTATGACAGTAATGGTCTTCAAATAAGGAACATTGTACATGCTTTTTTGACACTACAACTAAAAAGCAATTTTACAAGCACAGTCTACGGAAGTCTTTTTATAAGCACGGTGCAAGAAATTTTTTGCACAGTAAAGCTATTTCAAGCTTCTCACAGAAACATTTACTTAGACTTTACTGCTGTTATCAGTTTTTTAATTTCAACTTCTTCTATAGTTTCTCATATCGAACTTAAAAGTTTTTTTTTAAAAAAAAAAACTTTGTAGAATGATATTTAATATGTATCAATATTTCACTTAAAGATGATTTAAGATATAAAGCATACAAATCACAGACAAGTCAGAAACAATTCATCTTGTAACAGCAGAATAAGAAATTACACTTCATGAAAATGTCTTTTAAATTGTTGAAAAAAACATTAAGAAATAAATAATCATAAGCATTAAGATAAGTCACAAGCTTTAATTTTACAATTTTTTACTTTAACAAGTGCGGTCGTTTCCCCCCCCCCCCCCCCCAAAAAAAAAAAGAACTAAAAAAACACCAAACAAAAATCCGACTATAAATTTAAACTGTCTCACTTTGCTGCAGCTTTTTTAAAAAGATATAAAATTTATGACTAACATTATTAAACGTTTTGTTTTTTCCAGAATGCTTTAGTGATTGTTTACCAACTGATTTTTTCTTGTCACACTATAGTCCGCGTAAATATTTTGAGCCTTCGATTTGTGCATATAAACGCGCGATATATTCAAATATTAAAACAACAAAGGAAAATAAAATTCTGCGTTTAATTGTAACCGGGCAATTGAATAAATTGAGTTCATTTCTAAAAAGAAAAAAAACCTTTTTATTTTAGAGTCTGTCAATGAATGTTTGTTCTCTAAAGATTAACTAGTTGCACTATTTTAAAGGGGGGGGGGGGGTATTCATATATTTAACCTCCTCTGTTCAAAAAGGAGTGCGTGTAAACAACTTGCACCTCTAGCTCCAACATGCATGTCCCTAATCTCAATGCATTCAAGCTTCTTATAAAATACCTAATAAATTTGCTGCATCAGATTTGGTCTGCACTATATTATATCTAATTGCTTATCTCAAAAAAAAAAAAAAAAAAAAAAATGAGAACTTAAAAAAAAAAGCATTTTGTTTCAACAGAAAAGCTCATCCAATTCCTTGAGACAAATTCGAAAATTTTCAACAAAAAAAATCAGCAGTTAGTTTGAATTTTTTTTTAATTTAATATATCATCTCTATTAATCAAATAAAATTGCGTTTAATAAAACCTAAATTTTACGAACAAGATATTCTGCAAATTGAGCTGCATAAAGTGACGTCTATATTTACATTGATTGACGTAATAAATCGGCATCGTATATGCTGCGACGACTTGAGAAAGATTTAACTTTAAAAAATTCCATTTATAAACGATAGACTCTTAGAATAAATGAAGTTATTAGAATATTCAATAGCATTTGTTTTTTCTTGCATAAAAAATCTTTTGTTTTAGTTCAAGGACACGTAATTATGTACAAATTCGTATAGGTTCAAACAACAAGTATACACGTTAAGATTTAGTTGCATCACCAGCTGTGTTTAATAAATATATACAAACAGTGGGGTACAAAAAAAGATACAGTATATGTTTATACATTTTTTAAACAACAAGAAAAATCATTTTAAACTCATTTGTTTAACATAAGTCAGTAATAAAAGACAATTATAATGGTAAACAGAGATGTTGTGCTATTATTAATTGAGTTATTATCCACTTATAGATATTTTTATGGTTTAAATCTTATTGTATCTTATGACAAATGATTTTATGATCTTTTTTTACAGCTTTAAGAATGTAGGAATCTTCTCTTTTAGAAGTTCTATGTATTCTCCCCAAGTGTTTTTTCAGTTTTACATCTGTGTTGATATTTCTTCATTAATCTATTAAGTTTTGGTGTTTAAAACCCTTCCGAATTTCTCTGTGAGATTCTTGATCATTTGCTTGAATGATTTTTCTGATTTCTACATCAGTCAGCTGTCTTCTAAAATATTGAATTGAAATCAGCCAATTTCTATTGTTTTCTCAAAAGTTATTGATAATATGGCTATGTGCCTCGAGGATGTACCCAAGGTCATGCAAACAAAGTTTCTAGTCATTCTCATTGTCTTTGGAGTAACCTCCACTGAGAGTAACATCATGCCACCCTAATTCTTCCCCATGGACTTGAGAGTGAATACAAACCAGTATTTGAAGGTCATAAAGGAACATACATTACTCTGGAATATGCTGTTGATAGTTGTTTTATATATAAACATCTCTCCTGTCCTGTATTGTTCATTGCCACATCTAATAGTACTTATTCAACTTAAATATCCGTTTTAACATAAAAATTAAGAAAAAATATTAGAGTGGCTTTTTTTTGTACCCCACTGTACATAGATACATACATAGATTACATATATAGATTACAGTTTACATACATACATACATACATACATACATACATACATACATACATACATACATACATACATACATACATACATACATACATACATACATACATACATGCATACACATATTACTAATCTTAAATTATTTGAAGAGGCTATAAATGTTACATTATAAAACAGAGGTTGGAAGTTGGAATGATTTTAAAGCTGTTAAAATAATTACTTTTCTATTGTTTAGTTTTAACAATAGCAATGACAAAAGAGTAGACTGAAAAAGTTTGTTAGGGCTGAAAAGGTCTGTAAATTTAACATTTGAGTTTTGATATACTAATGCAGATGTAAAAGTGTGGGTAAAAGTGACACAAGCTTGTTGTATTCTTATGTTGTTGTTGGTAAATCTAATGCATCTGAAATGCATCTGAAATTTCTTTAACAGCTATTATTAGAATAAAACAGTAATCTCATAACCTGCAACTCAAAATATCTGTTACATTTTTCATATCATATATCTCTCTAATTTTTATAATCAGTATATGTTAATGTGTGGCATGCTGTACCTCTTCTTTATTTCTTCAGTTAGTCTTACTTAAGCTTTTAATGTATATAGCTTTGTACTTTTTTTTTTCTTAATTAAATGTATTTAAATCCTATTTTCTTAATTTTTAATAGTTTTTAAAATTTTTAAAAAACAGGTTCTTGTTGCTCTTTAAACAAAATTACTACAGCTACTCTATTACAAGGGGAAAAATCTATTTTTGTTTATTTTAACATCTATTCTTACTTGTTTATTCTAACTGCTTTGTGGTGTGGTGTATGTGTGACACAATTGTAGTGTGTGTGTGTGTGTGTGTGTGTGTGTGTGTGTGTGTGTGTGTGTGTGTGTGTGTGTGTGTGTGTGTGTGTTGTGTGTGTGTGTGTGTGTGTGTGTGTGTGTGTGTGTGTGTGTGTGTGTGTGTGTGTGTGTGTGTGTGTGTGTGTGTGTGTGTGTGTGTGTGTGTGGCACAAAGAGTTATGTAAAGTATACAGTCTTCCTATAGTATTTTAACAAGATAATGCACCTTGTCACACAGTAAAAAAT
Organism: Hydra viridissima; assembly: GCF_058129835.1. Lineage (NCBI taxonomy): Eukaryota > Metazoa > Cnidaria > Hydrozoa > Anthoathecata > Hydridae > Hydra > Hydra viridissima. The sequence continues at coordinate 13,394,194 of NW_028324303.1, forward strand.
GTCAAATTTTTGTTTCAAGACTAAAATATTGAGGTTTTGACTTGACATCCCACTATACTTGAACTGAAAGAAAAACCAATAATAAGGAACAGTCCATGCAATTTGTGGGAGCTTAAGATGCTTGCTAGAAAGCAATTAAAGCAAGTCACTGAAGAAGTTTAAAAAATTTTATGGAGTCAGTAACTTAAGGGTATCGATAATCATTTAAAAAACAAAGGTCATACAAAATATTATTTGCCTATTTTTTTGTTTTAATACGAGGTACCTTTATAGTAGTTTTTTTTTATTGTTTTTTATTTCTTTATTTTTTTCATTTTTTTCCTGTTTAATTTATGTTTAAAAAAATAAAAAATACTTTTTCTGTAAATCTGAATCATTAACAAATATTAAAAAATTATCAACCTTTCATCGATTGAAGTAAATTGGATTTAAATTAGGCGGTAAAGCAGTCCTATCAAACAGAGTTAAGCTGTTAATAAATTGTCAAATGTCATTGTTCTTTTGTTTTGAAAAAAAATGTCATTGAAAGCACTCGAATCTATTTTGTTTTTGACAGCCTTCAAGTTTTTTTCTAAGTTAACAGAAAATTATATCAATGAAGTAATATAACTTCCGTAATATTTTGTTATTTGGCATGTAAATTAAAGTTATTTTATCTGTTTTTATCGATGTGTTTAGCGCTAATCATTTGTAGAAGTGAGAGGGAAGACTCGCTGGTCTTCAATGACCTTTTTGTTGAAGAAGTTTCTTTTCGTAGTAGGTATTTTGAAATTATGTTATAAACTTCGTTTTTTTATGCGAGACTATAATATGTTAAAATCGTATAAAAAGAGAGATGTATTAAATGGACGCTGCTCATATATAAAGATAGTGTTGATATTTATCTTTACTGCAAAGCAAAAATGATGACAAAATTAACCGGTGAAAAAAAGATGAACAAGTAATTTTTAAAAGCAGTACTAACATCGATCTTTTGTGTTTTTAACTTTTCGTTCAAGTTCTTCCTGCCATTGTTCTAGTACTGGTAACTGTGGGGCTGAATGGAATTGTTTCGTTAAGTTATACAAGAGCCGCCCCTTCACTAACCTGCCTGTATGCTTCGAATTACTATCCTATTTGAAAATTCAGGGCACTCAAAAGCATAACCTGTTAACATATCTCTTTAAATTACCCAAAAAATTCTCCAGGTGTTACCACCTCCATAGTTGACTGTGTAAGCCAACTTTTCGAATTTATTCCCTAATTTTTTCGTCGCTGAACTTCCACTCGTTTCCAAACATTTACTAATAATTTCTTCAGTTACTAATACATTTTTCAAAAACTTGGGTCCTTTTTTGATATACTGTATTGCAATGCTTAGTCTTTTTTTTTAATTTGCTGTAGATACCTGAGGTTTTCTGCTGGGTACTCTCCCGTGAAATTCTTCTTCTCTGAGAATTCTTCTAGCAGCTTTTGCATATACAGTCATTCCAGTAGCTTTTTAAATGTATTCCGTTAAATCATGAGCAGATAATTTGATATTAGTTATCACGAAGTACAGCACGAGCATCTCGTTCACCTAAACCCTCGAAAAGGTTATGTCGTTTTAATAGTCTGAACGCTGGAGCATCATTTTCCGACTATTTGCATTTCATTTTGAATTTTTTTTTCTGTCAACAGCTGTATTATCAAGTTTCTTATATCAAAGAAGTTTTCTTTCGTGAAGCCATTTGTGCTGAATTTAGGAACTATATTGCTGTTTCAACACTAAACTAACTATAGTATTTTATCATCTTAAATTAATTTACAGTATTTACCATACGCTCGTAGGTTAAATTGCGTGATACAGGATCATTGAACTTAATTTGATTGACTTTGCCTCGAGCACGAACTTGACGTAGTCTTATGGTAGAGATTTCGTAATAAAACCTCAAAGTTTTTGCGTATGAGTTAGTTTGTGATTTTTTTCTTTTTCTTTGTTGCTTTATATAAGAATCATCTTTATACATGCACAGCGCATTATCTCTATCGGGTTTTTTTTTATAAATGCAGGTGATGTAGACTTTTGTAACTGACTATATTTTCCAAATATCATTTAGCGATACGTGAAGCCAAATGAGTTAGCGTTAAACGCTTTTAAAGATCTCTATAATTTACTGCTGTGGGTTTTTTTCTTTTATCGAAGTTGTACCTGGACTGTTTGTAACCGCAAGTGAATCGTTTATTATTTAAAAATTAAAAGTTTGATACAAGTGTAAATAATAAAATCCGATTTTAGATTTAAATATGACTCATTTACAGAAAGACTAACAGATTTCAAAAGCATCCGCCTGAAAAATTCGAAGAAAATTAAAATTTATACCTTTTAAAAGATTTTTGAAGTATTTGATTCCTTCATCCTTTTTTTTTATATTTCTATACTGCGATGTGATACAAATTTGTAAAGAAGCAACAATGAGTTTTAATCATTTTTTATTTTATAGTTGATGCGAAGAGATCAAAAAGATCGTTTTGTAATCAGTCTTGCTTAATCGCTATTTGGTCTTGCATGTAGCCTTAAATCAGGAGATGTGCAATTGTTTTGGTGACAAGAATAACTGTGAGAATGACGGGCTATATGATCAACAGAGCGATGAAGAGTGGGACGACCTCGAGGAACCTCACGAGACGAGTTCTGTCGATAATTTAATGATTCCTCCTGATGAAATTCAACCAGAAGAAACACAGGAAGTCGTCATCACAGAATCACCAATTGTTGCTGTAAAAAAAGAGAAGAAAAAAAACTTAAAATCGGTGTTAAAAAAGATGAAAGCGCCTTTAAAAAGTGTCCGTTTTTATTCCGAGAAAACATCGTTAACTAAGGACTCACCTGAATCAGGGTATTCCTCTACGGCCTTAACAATTCCTCGAACCGATTCAATGGAGAGTTTTTCTTCGGGTGTTTCGACAGTCACTACGAATTTAGAGGAGTTTGGCGAGGAGCTATCACCTAGCCGAGTTCAAGTCTTTATACAGTATGATCCAAAACGATGGACTTTAATAGTCGGCGCTAAACAAGCTCAGTGCTTAATAACAACTAACAAAGAAAAGATGTATTGGCAAGTCCATATGACGCTGTTACCTTTTAAAAAAGAGAAATTCAAATCTCGATATAAGTCTACGTCGACCCCTATATTTAATGAAAGTTTCGAAGTAGAAAAAATATCTAGTCAGTCATTAAACCAAATTTCAGTTCGATATCGCATTTACGGTCGCGTAGGGCGTACTGGGCGCAAGAAGCTAGCTGGCGAGACGGATGTAGAGTTATCTATGCTGACGCGTATGGAGGATAATACAATAAAAGACTGGCGTATACTAAAACGGAAAACGGTTGCCCTTCAAAAAAGGGAATCAATTGTTTGATAATTTTTATATTTATTTTACGAATATATTTTATATATTTTTTTTTGTGGGTCATAAATTAAAATATTTATCATTAGGCTTTATATACATTCATGTTGCTATGAATGTTATATTTGATGCGTTCTGATTACAGCGGACATGAAATTAGAAAGACTCTCTGTTATAGGAAATTTTTTAAACGAAAATTTTCAGTCTGTTTTTTTTTTATTAAATAACAATCCAATTGACCTGCTACATTAATTATTTTAACATTAAAATAGGTTTTTTAAAAAAAAACATTTTGTAACCTAAGTTTTAGAGAATTGTATTTTAGCAATTCGAAAATTCCTTAGTTCCACCATTTTAAAATAAGATTTTCAATAACAGATGAAATTGATCCTTATTTAAAATATCAAAAAATTCAGTTGAGTTAATGTTTTAACAGAAGGAAAAGAGCAATACAGTCTCTTGCTCAGATGTTAAGGTGAGTTTCCACTCATCCGTTTTTGCTACGGGAAAGGGAAAGGGATGGGAAAATTAATCACTTGAGCATGCGCAGTGTTTAATTTTCAAAATTAAATTACAAACTACGCACGCTCACGTGATAAATTTTCCCTTCCCTTTCCCTTTCCCATAGCAAAAACGGATGAGTGGAAACTCACCTTAAAATCTATCTAAAGTAATACCTTAGACTGAAGTTACATTGCACAAAAATTTGACTTAATTTTGTTTTCATCCATGAAAATCAGCTCGAAATCAAAATCATAAAAATCAGATTGGTACAGTGTCATGTATTATATTTATGCAAGATTGCTAATGATTGCGTTAGGACACCTAAAATCCATCTTTATTGATAAATAAATTGCCGATATACAGATCTAAAGATTAACAATTTTATTAACAAAATTACTAATCTCTAGATATTTGTATATCGACAATCGGTTAAACGGTCAATGGGTAAAACACTTGTGAGAAATCGGGTCAAAATGACTGTTACAAACAATTTTAGTATTAAATCAAACGCTAAATATTGAGTTTTAAAGTGATTTGCAGCTGAGGGCACAACACCTTTGACATCAAGTGGTGCAAAGTTGCCCACGGTTGAGCAAATGAGCACCGGTTTCCCTATACTTAATTATTTTAAGATTTTTGTAAATAAATCTGAGGTGGTGAGAGTAAAAGTGGTATAACTCCATTTTTTTAAAATTTTCACTTAACAGCTGATTTGAACTCCTAAACACATTTTCTGTTTACTGTAAAAGAAGGATAAATTCTAGTTCATGTTTTCATCACCAGATATCACCACCCATTTCTTACACTAATAAAATCTAGTTTTTGCTAGAAACAAAGTGGTATAACTGTTGAATTTCCACAGACACCCAATCAAAAGTCTCCCGATGAACAAACAGGTAGATCTCAGACGTCTGATGATCCACTAACTGATGATTCTTTGCTGGTGCTTGAAAACGTGGCTACTGGGACTCATAAATCTCGCAAAAGACTGCGAAGACCTGATGCATCTAAACGTTCAACTACAAAACGCCTAAGGAATTTGGGTAAATCGTACAAAAACTACAAAGGCACGGAAGTAGAAGGCAAGATCTTTGAAAATAGAGATTGTAAATGTCGCCTAAAATGCTTTGAATCTGTGACTTACAAACAGAGACACAATTTATTCAAAAAATTTTACGACATGGCTGACTTTAGCAAGCAGAATGCTTATCTTGGTGGCCTAATCCATCAAGTACCAGTAGCAGTAAGAAAGCCCAAAGATAGTAGCAAGACAGAAAAACAGGCCTCAAATAAGTATTTTTTACAGGTTGCAGGAAATGCAATCTATATTTGCAAAAGATTTTTCTTGAATACATTTTGTACTTCGAATAGCAGGGTTTCTAGGTTGTTGACAAAAGTTTACAATAGTAAATCACCAGGCCAAGACCTTAGGGGAAAACAAGCTCCTGTAATAAAAACTCCTGAAAACAAAATACAAGGTATAGTGAACCATATTAGAAGTTTCCCAGCTTTTCAGAGTCACTACACTCGTAAAGATAACCCCAACAGGAAGTATCTTAGCCCAGAGCTCAACATCAGAAAAATGTACCAATTGTACAGAGAGAGTTGTACTACACTTGGCCGTTTTCCCGGAAAAAGAACACAGTTACAGATATATTTTCAATACTAGATTTAACCTTCACTTTCATGTCCAAAGGAAAGATACTTGTAAGGTGTGTGATAAATTTAAAATATCAGTTGATGTAGAAACTGACCCACAAAAACAGAATAACTTAAAAGCTCAACATGAAATCCATTTGCGGAAAGCAGAAAAAGCTAGATCTGCAAAGAAGGCTGAAGGAGAAATGACCTAAGAAAAAAAAGATGAATTATTAGCAGTAAGCATAGATCTCCAGAAAGCTCTTCACTTTCCTAAGCTTACAGTGTCTGATGCCTACTACAGGCGAAACATATATTGTTACAACTTAGGTGTACATGACTTTGCCACCAATAACGCTGTAATGTATGTATGGGATGAATGCACAGCCTCTCGAGGATATCAAGAAATCGCGTCTGCAATTTTAAAACATATATCGTTGCATGTTAGCACTCAAAGCCATATCATAATTTACAGTGATACATGCACTGGCCAGAACCGAAACATAAAGATTGCCCTGGCTGTATTATTGAACAAAAGATTTTGGTTTCAGGGCATTCGTATTTGCCAAATGATTTGGACTTATTAAACAATACGCAAAAAATAAATCTCTCTACGTGCCTGAGGATTTGTACAGCGCGATGGCATCAGCAAGAAAAAAGAATAGGTTTATAGTAGTAAAGATGATGGCAGACACAGATTTTCTTTCTACTGAAAAGTTAGAAAAGACCATTGTTAGGAGGACCAAAAGCACAGTTGGAGAAAATGTTAACTGGCTATTAATCCAGTGGTTTCAATATGAAAAAAATAAGCCTTTTGAGATCTTTTACAAGACAAGACTTGACGATGACCAACCTTTTGCTACTTTGGATGTACGCCCTAAAGTATCAGCTAAAGGTCGTCCTAGGACTCACCTTCCCAATCAGGACCATCTTTACAAGGAACCCCGAATAATCAATTCTTTGAAAAAAAAGAGACATGCTCTTCCTCCTTAAGTGTATTCCTCCAATTTACCACCCCTACTTCAGGAACATTAAAACTTCAAACACAGCGGAAGACTCCAACTTTCTGACTTACGAAGAGAATATCCCAGATGAGGAAGAAAATTTGCAGTGAAGCCAATAAGTTTTCTTCTACTATCAACTATTGTCTGTAGTATCTTCTGATATTTTTTTTGTAATTTTTCACCTAAATAAATGCAGCTAAACGCAAATTAAACTGTTTTTTTGAATGAAACTTATTGTTACCTTTTACGGTATGTTAGTTTTGTTTAGAGTAAAAGTGGTATAACTCATTTAAACCTTAATTTTATTAAAAAACCTGTAAAAACATTAACAGTTCAAACAGTTTCAATAAATAAAACAGTCTTTTATTAACATCGTCCAATATTTTCAAAATCTCTAACATAACATAGGGATAAAACGCTCTGCCCTGAAAAGTTGTAGTGAAGTGAATTATACTAGTTTGACTATCACCACCTCATTTCAAAAAAATCTTTAGCAATTAAAACGTAAAACGGCTTTAAAAAAAATTTATTAAATATAATAAGCTCTTCTTTTTGGGATCTCACAACTCACTTTTCTTTTTTACATTAATTTTAATGGGAAACATATTTCCATTTACCTTGTCTGTAGCCGTTAAAATTTTTATACGTTTGTGAAATAATTTAATCACGCTTCGATTGGAATAGCTTTTCCGTTGCTAGATTAGATTTCAGGTAAAAAATTTTTATATCAAATGTGTAGTATCAGTAAAAAAAAAAAAAAATTCAATAAAAATTTAGATTATAACTACGGGTGAGTCATCATATGAAATTAATAAACGGAAAACATTTGGCTAATAAAGAGGAGCATCTAGACGTAGCATTTAGACTTAAGAAGTTATAAGAAGCTAGTCTCAAGTTTAAACCAAGTATATGTAATAAAATAGTTACATTTGTGACTAAACTTCAAACAGCACCTTAAAGTTGAGATTTTTACTAAAATGTTTCTAATGATCAACACATAACTGCACTTTCCATATCAAATAATACTAAGACTGACTTACCACCTGTTTTGCAGCACAATCAGTCAAATTTGGAGTTTGAAGCATTGGAAGAAGGACAATTTGTAGATATTCGTAGGATATTGTGTAAACTAGAACTGTGCAATTAGAGCTCAACATACAACAACTTTGTGCCACGAAAGTTTCAAATTGCTTGGAATACAAAACGTTTTTTTTAATAATGATAAAAAAAGATTTAATTAGATGTCTATTTAACACTTAAACAAAAGATGCATTGCCATACTCCTTGGTTATTCCGTTAATCGTAAATCAGCAAGTTCCAGCTAGGAATTATCTCAGTCAGATTCAGGAGTTAACAGTTTGAAAAAGGTATAGAAGAAAGATTTTAAACATGAAATGCTAATCAACATCAAAATAATGCCTCAATATTTCGTTGACAAATACCGCATTTCAAACGGTAGAGCAGTAGTATCTGGATTAATCTGCCAGGAGCATCACCAAGTGAAAATAAATAGAGAAGTTTATTTAAGAAGACACTGGGGAATAATTTAGCTTTAGCAATCAAGTGTTGTCTTTGTTACCCAACTATGGTTTGACTTTGGACAATCATCTAAATTATGAAAGGAAAAACTTTATCATAAGGCATATACAAAACCACATAATTCACTAGCGTCTGAATTATCAGAGACAATTGATAAAGAACTTGCACAATTCTTTTCTTTAATTATTTATTTATTAATACGTTCAGGATTGAACAGATGTTAGTTTCCTTACGATCGGTTTTAAAAATAAGGACATGCTGTGGGGAGATTTATAGAACTTGTCTTAGTGAATTTATTTATTTTGGCGTTGTTCATTGCGTAACTTTTATATTGCGCAAACCGGGGCGTTAGAGTTATTTTTCTTTATATCATTACACATTGAATTTTTCAGGGTTTGGACCATAATTAGGGTTAAGTTAGAGGTAAGGTTAGTAATAGTACTAATCCAAATTTTTACCCTGAATAATTCAAATTAAAACCAAACTTTCAAACTTCCCTTATGTTTGTGCAAATTCAAATAATTTACAATACATTATTTAACCTTATAAAAAGTAAGATTTCCAAATTGATCCAATATTTAGTATGTTTCCAAAACCGCAGCGTTCGTTTTTGGTTTTTGAAATACCAAATGAAGGGGAATTTATTGAGAATTATTTTAACAAGATTATCTCTGTTGCCTATATATATATATATATATATATATATATATATATATATATATATATATATATATATATATATATATATATATGCAACAAAGCATTACAATAGTTAAATTTGTAAAAACAATATTTAAATAATGCAAAATAACAGTCAGCGTTCCTCAATCTAACCCTTTGATAATTACTTTTATTACTATTATTTTTTTCCACGTTTTAAACCCTTTTTAATAAAATTAGCTCTCAACCCCTTTCTCTCTCTCCCCCCCCCCCCCCCCTCCTTGTTGCTTAGCATAGAACGAAAGCTGATACTATAACATTGCACATCTTTTTTATAAAAACGTTCCTTTTAAACAATACTAACTCATTGAATATAAAATAAGTAAAATTACCTGGAATAATCGCTTTAACTTTACTTTTTTATAAATTTCGATACTGAATTTTTAATTAATTTAAAAGAATCTTCTTCTTTATACTTGAACCTTCGTTATTCATTAACCTTTTAATGAATACTTAAACAGTCGCTTCAATTTAGCATGATTCTTAAATAATTTGACACGCGTGTTTTTTTTCTTTAGGTTAACTGAATGGTAAATTGAAATGTTGAATGAATAGATATTATCATTTAAATTATTTCCTTAATTTTTTAAAATTCTTTTTACGTTTCGGAATTTTTTTTTTATATATATACAAATCTCAATTCTATTTCCTAAATTTATTAACTCTTACTCGCATTGAAGTTTGTTTTATTATTCAAAACATTATTTACACGTTTATTTACGCGTTACACTTTTACTCGTATAATTGCACGTTTCTCGTACGTTCGATTTTTAAACTCAAAAATTGTAATTGAAAAATAAAGTTTCAATTATGCTACGGTTTAATCAATCCGAAGATCTGCAGAAATGGAAAAGTTTCCTTTACTCAGTTGACTACTTTAGTCAAACTCTGCGTCTGGCATTTCAAGTATTATTTTAAAGATGTAACAGAAGAAATAATAAAAGTATTATCACAGTTTATACCAATCTTTTTTCGGTAATTTACACCAATGTCTCGTTATCTGAATTACTACAATATTTTCCTCCTTTTAAAAACCTCCACTCGTTAATAACTAGCACATTTTTTTTAAATATAGATCCTAACCCTACCTCCGTTTCGCCAACAAACGTAAAACGTCCAAACACTCCAATTTTACAATATAAACGGTAGCGAATCGACATTTGTGGAAGAACATATGCTATAATATTGTCAACTTTAAGTGACTTTTTCGGAGATGTTCCGGACTTGAAATAAAAGAGACGTTCGTGTCTTTTAAACGGCATCATTGTTATTTTTACCATCCAAAACAGAATTTTATGAGTTGGTACAAGACACCACGTTTGTTTGATTCCTGCTTTTACTTGCCACCTTCGTTTATCATATATTATAAAAGCTTCAATTCGAGTCTTTGACAAAAGTTCTTCAATGTTAATTTTGTCCGAGCGAGAGCAACAACCCATCTCAAACCAACATCGATGTTCATAATTTTACACAGCAAGAATTCTATGTCAAACTGGTCAATTAATATTTTAGATATATTGATACTAATAAACAAATTTAGTTTTGTATTTTGTTAAAAAAAAAAACTCGCTTGTTCAACATTAGAACTATTTAGTGCTTACTTAGTGTTTTCTATTTGTTTTTCTTCTTCTTTCTACTTTATATGACCGCATCATCGATAGGTCGTATTACTTTATACAGTTGAGTCCAATAATTTTAGAACAATTATTTGTTTTCATTTTTTTATTGATAAATTTTTTCCAGTGTCCGATTTCTCTGAAACCTTTACAGAAGATTACCAGTATTACAACATCGGCTCCCTTGTAAAACCTTCTAAGTTTGTTTTTGAAAGAAATTGACTTTGAATGCAGTTTTATGAAAAATTTAATTTTACACACAACAATGCAAAGCTTCTTAAGAATAGGCCAATTAATCTTTGATGACTAGTGTTCTCGCTAATTTTTCCATCTCCTTTTCCAGGTCGCTCTCATTTGATACCAGTCTGTTGAGTCTTAGGGCCTGGCTGTATATGATGCCAATTTTCTGGTGTCTCGGGTAGTTCGAGTGAAAGTGAAGGAGCGCCGATGTATCGATCGATTTTTTGTACAGTTTGGAGTAGATAGTGCCGTCGGTGCTCTTCTCTAGGATGAAGTCCATAAACCTGACCGACCTTGTTGAACTGTTAAAGGTGAAACTGATGTTTTTGTGAAGACTATTCATGAATGTTTTCAACTCGTCGAGTTCGTCCGTGGTGCCATTGAAGACTGATATATCAAAATACGTCCTTAGCGTCAAAAAAACGAACTACTAAAATTCGAAGTTTTAGGTGTATTTTAATGATCACCTGAAAAAACTTAGTGAACTAAAACGTTTTACAACTAAATCGAAAATAAGTATTACGTATAAATATTTACACAATTTTTAACTTTTAATTTTTACTATAACTATTTTCTTAATAAAAAAACTTTCAATCAACAAAAAATGTACCCGTGCAAAAGTTTGGAAACGCTTTGTAAAGTAATAGTTTCTTCCTTTATTTTCAAGATTTCTTTATTTATTGCAATTTATGTTGTCTTTGAAATAACGAATAAGTTAAAGTTAGGGACTACCAAATGAAAGGATATGCAAAGTCGATTATCTGACTTTTTTAGCGAAGGCCATTAATCTTTCTTTAGTTGAAGGCACGTTTATCGTTTCATTATCAAAAACTAAAACTTTCAATAGGCCTATTAAATGTGGAATTGTGGATTGTCAAGGGAATTAATGTGAAACTGTGTGTTTAAATAAAGTTGAAATCGAAAAGCAAAAACGGATGAGTTTTCCCCACGAGAGGATTTTATTAGAAAAAACATTTAAAAAAGTAAAAAATAATCAACAGAAAAACATTTTTTGGGATAATTCACGAGGTCAAATTAGACCACAATCGCTTATTTTGGTGGAGTTTTAAACGAAATGGTAAAAAATGATCCAGATTCAAAGACATAAAATGCTTGCGGGATGGCACTGAAGAGAATACTGAAGTTTATAGGGCAGGATGGCTAGAAAAAAAATGTGTGTCAAGGGGGCATTTAACAGCTCCTCGTTTGTGTGCATATGAGCTTGTCAAACTGACTTACACTTTGTTAAGAAAATCAAACACTTAGCATATTTGTAGAAAAAGAGTAAACCAGTTCTCTTTTTTATGGGCTTAATTTTATTTTTGTTTTGTTTTTTTTGTTTTTGCGTTTAGCAAAAAAATAAAAGTCTATTAAAGAAAAAAACGATTTATATGAAACTATGTTTTTCTTTTTTATATATATAAAAAAAATATTTATTCACAAAAAACACCTATTTATCAACAAAAATTTTGTGAAAGAAAAAGGTTTAGACGGCTCATAAGTGATTATCGGAGGCAACCTTTCAAGCCACTTTACTACCGATATTCTTGTTGCATTTTTTGCTCTAAAAAAGTTGGCGTCAAATTCTGGAAGACTACAAACGATCACATAGCAAGCCAGAGCGTTTGCAGAAGAGCAATCTTCCTCAGTTGTAGAAAAATGTATCCGTACTATGGATTCGCGTTGTTAAAAGTGAGGTCTCAAAGATGAGCGATTCTACGGTAGCTCAAAGAAAAAAACTCATGTGCCAAATACTTCTAACAAAAATTATTTTTCTTAAATTCTTTTCATCCTCAAAAACACTTATTTTATGTCGATTATTTTTCTTCAGGCCGATAATTACAGCAACCCCCGGTCTACTTTAGACTACAGATAGGTATAAAATCGTCATCCTAACTCACAGTGTCTCTTTTCCATCTTAAAATGCTTAATGATCTAGGATTATTTGTTTTAAAATACTTTTTTTTTTAATATATATTTTTCAATAAATAATAATAAAAAATGCACTTAATGATGACATATTCTACAAGGAGCTTGGTTTCTATCAACACAATTGAACTTACCTCTAAATCTTTAACTTAAAAATTTCCAATCTAAAAAGTCATCTTTTAGAAGAACGAGATATCGAGAACAGGGATTTTTAATAAAACACGTAGAGTATTTTTAAAGGTTAATCTTCTAGCAAAACATCAAGTTCTTCCATTATGACTTTTATTCGTATTTCTTTCTCGACCATTAACTCAAACAGCTGATTAAATTCATCGAGTTTTTCGCATGCAAATACGTATAGAACCTAAATAAAATTTTAGTTAATTTTAACAAAAATTTTAACACCGCTAAAAATATACTTCTCCAATAAAAAAATTGAGGCTAAGATAATAGACGCATATACATCCACTTGTAACACACCATTTAACATTAGCAAAAGGAAAAAAAAAAAAAAAAACACCTTGACGCAAGGGCAACGCCCAAGAGACGAATAAAAAACATCTTTGGCTTGTTTCAGAGTTCCGTGCTGCAACTGGAAACGAATATAGCTGATCCAGACATCTGCGCAGTACATAATTGTTTCTTCTTGGGTCATTCTTTCGTATAACGATCGTATTCGATTATGTAATCCACAGCTAGGTTCTAGGAACTCAATTTCATTGTCCTTATGTAAAAATACAAACATTTTAAAAACACATAGAAAGTGTTTTATATTTTTATGTTATACAGCAACTTAACAATGATAAACAATATTAATAGATTTGAAACATTTTGAACGAAATGTTCAACAATGCCGTACTTTGCTTTTAAATAATAAACACAAAAGTTAACATATAACACGTATAATATACATAAAGTTCTTCTTCAATACTCACCTCGGTAAGCTTCTTGCAGTTGATAAACGCTATTCTCGCCTCTTCATACTTCACAGCATTTAGCCATAAGTTAATGTCATATGGGTTTGCCTTGATGATCTTCTCATAGCACCGACGAGCGTTTAGACTGTTGAATCCATGACGAAATGTTGATATAAACAAGTCGTTAAAGATGCGCCGACCACCATAAAACTGCATGCAGCTTAAAATCATATTTTTGTACTTAGAAAAATGGAGATGCGTTGATAGAGAAAAATTGTTAAACAAGACCAAAATGTACACAAATGCGTCTGGTAAACACTTTAGTACATTGGGAGGCAAAGAAAAAAGTTCATCGAAACGTTCCTGTAAAACGCTTGGTCCGTTATATAGATACTCAAACAAGATAAAGCAACAGAGAAAATCTTGAATCATTGAGAAAGAAGCGTTCAGCAGTCGCGATTGGCGTAGTTCGCGAATAGTTTCGGAAAACGTTTGCTTTAAAGATGAAAAAATTTTTAGCAATATCACATAACTCACTTCACAAGTTTCTGAGAGCCGTTGATTCGGTTCAATAAATGCCATGAAGAGCTTTTGTATGTCGCTTTTTTTATGAGATAGCATGTCAGGTTTCTTGATGTCCACATGGAGCTCAATAAGATTTCTTGAAAAGAAAAATTTGTTAACGTAAAAATTATTTCATATACTGAAGAAATTATTAATTTATTTTTATACTCGAATCAAATTAAATCTCAGTAAAGATAAAAAACAGAAAAATTAGTAAAATTAAATCAAAACTTTTAATGAAAAGAGAGAAAAAAAGTTTTATTTAAACTGGAGGAGCAAAAAAAAAAAAGAAAAAAGAAAAAAGAAAGAGAATTAGTTAAGGAAAAAAAACCCTAAAATTTTAGGAAACTATAATTTACCTGGTGATGGTTGCACAATGATATATACCATGTTTTTTATCTTTGCCAAAAAGTTGAATAGCTGTGAAAAATATGTTTTTTGAATCAATAATATTTCCCAGATTCCATTCAAACGTTGCATACATGTCCCATATAGCAACAGAACTCCGATTTGAAACCAACTTTAATAGACTTTTAATAAATTTAGAAATTTCTTTCCAATATTTTTTATCCAGTTCTTTGCTGGTATTTTCAAACTCAATACAAAATAAGATTGTTTCAAAATGCAGCCAAATTTGTGACAGCTCTGTTATGCTTTTTTCAGAAACAAGTCCAATGCATTGACAAAATATTTCTCGAACAAGTTTTACAGAACTTTTAATCAACTTTTCTTCATTAAACAAGATTGAGTCAATGCAGACATAATTTGAAAAATGCTTTGTATGGCAAAGACAAACATGGGGGCATTCTTTTATCATAAAGAACCTCTTATAACATTCAAGAAAACTAAGGATGTCAGCAGGTATAGATACACCAAGAAGAAACAAGTATGTGAGCACAAATTGAAAACTCAAATGTTTTGAAGGAACTGTAAACAGTATAGAAGAAACATCCTCAAAAAATATGATTCTCTCTGGATCTTCACAAGAATCTAGATCACTTTGAAAAGGCAAAATGTCGAGTAAACTTCGTATCTTTTCTAAACATAACCATATTTTCTCTTTTGATACAATCTCTACTGAGTTTTTAAAAGCTTCAAGAGATATATCAAAAGAGAGATCTTGTAATGTTTCATCGAACTTAATTACAGATATGTTTTTTAATTCCTCAGAGGAATTCCAGTGCACAGCACCAGACTCACCCAACCTATAATTTAAACAACTATATTAAAAACATAAAAATTTGAATTTCATAGAATTTCCTTTATCATTAATCATTTTGTAAAACAACTAACATGAATTCAAACTAACATGAATTCAAAGTACAATTGGAAATATTTAAGGACACATTAATAAAAAATTCTCATTACAAAAATATGAGAACAGAAAATCAGCAATGTTTATTCTAAAAATTCATTTTAACAGCAGATGTAATGTTTTTTAAAAACAGCAACTATTAAAAAACATTAAATTTCGACTGTAAAATAATTTTATACTCTTCCTAACTAAAATCCAATAAATCAAAAATAAAATAACTTATAATACAATAACATACCTGGGCAAACTTTTGTTATAGAACTCCTCAAATAACTTTAATTTATGTGTTTCATTATCTATTCCATTTGGAGGTGCAAGATTGTATTCAATCATACAGTACAGCATGCAGGTGGTTTTCTCAGTGTAGCCTAAAGATGATACATGTCATATACAACTTGAACTTCCTGATTTATTCCCCCAACCCCTACTCTCCTATAAATGTTTAATTTTGTTATTTAATCACTAGCTTGAATTTTATTTCAAAAAATTTCTTTTACATATCTTATGATATGTATTTCTTTTAAAAAGTTTTGAAAATTTTTCACATTTAATCAGTTTTTTATTTTACAAAAGAAAGTCTGTTTTTCAATAAAACACCTTACCTGCTAACCAAAGGTAACACACAAGCTGTATATATATTGATATTATACCCTGCAGTATACCATCCTCTGCTTTATGAGAACGAACAGTTCCATTTAAGATTCCAGAAAGCATGCGAAAACATCGACCATATTCTGTAATAACTTTAGAGACTTTATTAGATAACAAGTCAGACTGCAAAAACAATAAGTACTCTTGCCATATCAATGTTTTATTCGGAAACTGAAAAATTAAATCTTTCCACTTTGTATATAGCTTATCTGATGTCCAAATATGTTTGATAATGTTCATGTACTTTATTATTAGTCTGACAGATGTAGGATTTTGAGCAAGAGCTTTTTCTAATATGCTAGCTTTTTTCTCTACAACAACTTTTGAGGAACTATTGTAAAAGTCATCGCAAGAACACAATAAATCTTGGTAATCAACAAAGTCTAACCAAACTTTTTCATTTTCAGGTTGCTCCAAAAGTAATTGAGAAAATCTTTTGTTTTCTTCTAAATATGCAGCACCAATGAAATCATTTATATCACTATCTGTGACAGCTTCATAAGGAGTAGTTACAGGAAGAAACTCTTTACTTTCAACATGACTAGGAAATATGTTTTGATCTGAAAAGTTTAGCTGCTTCATCTTACATTGATTTTTAAAGTATCGAATATCAACATCATTATGATTTCGCTTTTTACGACGTTGTGGAAAATACTGGAAATGCTTACTTCCCAAACCAACACACAAAAATTTAAGTTTCTTTTGATAAGAGGGAATATCGAACTTATAGAGCCCATCAAACTCAAAGTTTTTGCCATCACCTTGAGTGTCTTTTCTATGCGCATCTTTAATAGTTAGAGATGTGTTTTCCAACCATGTAATATCAGGTTTAACAAAATCTTTCTTTTTATCATTTTTATGGCTTTTTTTTCTCTTTTTTTTCTCCTCTTTTCTTTTTTTTTTTTTTTTACCAGACCTTTTTTTATTTTTAGGAGTTGAAGAATCACTTTCCCAAGATTCATTCTTCTCCTCATTATAAAACTTGTCTTCTTGACTTATCAAGCTAACACAAGCATCTTTTGTACTTTTTGTGCTCAATGACTCATCAGATTTCAAGGAGACATCTTCAAGCACATCATCTAAAAATGTATAGATAATGAAAATAAAAAACACATATTGTGAATTATAGCTGTTGACTTAAACTATATATTTTCAATTTTAAATCTCATTTTGAGTTAAGTTTTTAGCAAAATTCAACTATTCCAGATCAGTTACAATAATAATTGTTATAAGCCTTTTAGAACTATTGATTATCTAAAAATCCAAATGTTAATGTTAACAGCTATCTATATAACTTTTACTTTAAATCATAATAACAAAGCCTCTTGCAAAAAAAAAAAACAAACAAACAACGGTTATGTCTTTGGTAATTGGTACTTTAAAACAAAAAGGCAATTTTTTTTTTGAGAATTCCAGATTATTCTATTGAACATAGCAACAACAAAAAAATTACAGAAGCATTACTCATAGTAAATAGGGATTTATATACGTATTAAGCATAAGCATGTATAAAAATCAAGACAGCTATACTTTTCTTATATATAAAAGTTCAAAATTACTGTGTGGAAAGTTCTAAACATTATCAAAAAAAGATTTAAAAATTTTAACAACTTTTTAAAACTTGTTTCTTATACATAGTAAAGAAAATTATCCTAAATAAGCATTTAAATTATTAACATAAAAAGTATGAAGAATTCTAGGAACTACAAAAAAGTATTTGCTATCACAAACCTACAGAACCAGATCTTTGTTTAAGTAGACAGGCTGCTGATGGAAACAATAAGCCACTCATGCTAATAGTCTAAAATATGTATTTAAAAAAGACGCGATTTTTATAAGTATTTTAAAGAAACATATATATATATATATATATATATATATATATATATATATATATATATATATATATATATATATATATATATATATATATATATATATATATATATATATATATATATATATATATATGTTTATAAAAAATTATTTAAATAACCTTGTCAATTTATTTTTGTTTTCTTTGCAAATATTTTTTGGTGAATTCTTAACACATTGATAATTAATAACAAAAAAAATATTTTCATTTGCATAAATTTTACTTGAAATTTTACCAAAAACTTTTTTATATGTAAAACTTAAATAACAATCTATACTTAAGAAATTCAACCAAAAATTATTTGTTATTATTTGTTACAAAAGGTCCGTACTTCTCTTCACAATGCGACATTTTAAACCTGAAATGTTAAGTTGTACTGGTAAAAAATTAATCCTATTTAAGTCAATAGATTGGTATAAAATACAAAACCAAAATCAAAACCCAAACAATAGACACCTGTTGATTTACTGGTGTCTAAAATTGTTAGCAATACTGTATTGCGTGCTGTATCGTTAACACTCCGCAAATAGGCCATTGCTTGAATTCTTAATTTAGTAGCCACCTAACTTTTGTGATACATTTAAATTTTTCATCAAATCGTGTACAATTTCAAAGAAGAGCAGAATTTGTGAGCTTTTCTTGACCAATTGTCAATCTTGAATAATTTTTTACGCTAATCATTGTTGAGAAAGAACGTTCTCCTTCACAAGAAGTAGCAAGATGCTCAAGTAAATACGAAAATACATATATTTGGGAAAATTAATTTTTTTATAATAAGATACAACAACATTTTCCACACTGTTTTTTGAAATAGATTCATCTTTTTATCACTCTAATTTCCCTATAAGCTTTTTTCCCCTGTTCTTCAAAAGAACCAAAAGAATTTCACATAGTTTCAAGATGAACGAGCAATACCAATGAGCATAAATCTTTTAAAGTAGTGTATAATTTGATAAGTACGGCTGTTATAGTTTGCATGGTTGCGCTGTCTCCGATTGAAAGGCCGAACAAGTGAAAATGCTTGGAAAACTGGTTCTGTGTGTTTTAAAGACATTCTACAACTGTTGATAAAATTTTCAACAAATCCATTTGTACAATCCATCTTGATTGGTCTGAATTTGAAAGCTGTGCGCTTTGTTTGGTTCAACAGCTTCGTTTATGCCATGTGATTCAAATTGCTACATACCATGTTAGTCAAATTAAAAAAACTTCAACAAAGTCATGCTTATCCGAAATTTCCTTCATTAACATAGTAACGTAGTCATACGATTTTTAGAAATCTTTGCAAAATAGTTGAAAAATTTTTAAATAAACCATGAATAAAGAAAAATGATGTGAACTGTGGGCTTTAAAAAACACGATATTCAAAAAAAAAAACACGATATTCCAAAAAAAAAAAAAAAATTGAAACTTTCTTTTTTTGTTATTTCATAAGTTGTAAGTAAATAATTTCTTTTCGAAGGCCCACTTTTTTTCTGATGTCTGAGGCAAATGCCCAATCTGCCCATTTCTATAAGGTATCAGAAACCTGTTGAATGACAACAACCATATTTGAAGTTTTGAAAAAGAATCTTTGAAAAACAATTTATGTACTGCTACTTTTACTCATTTATGAAAGAAATACCAGACATTAATCTATAAAAATTATTGAGCACGATATGGTACGCTACTTAAATACAAACCACGTATTTATTGCAGCTGCTTGATGCAAGTTGACAAAAGAAAAGAGCTACAAGCAAAAGTTTCTTCCCGATTAAATATTTATGAGAAAACGGTTTGTTCGAAATCCTTTTCAAAATTAAAATTTACGTTACTTTTTTATAAATTTATAAAAGGTTTGACTTTGATAGGATGATGTTTATGCTATAAATTGTTTATTTTAAACGTGTTATTGACTTTTTTTTTCATCTTTTAATTTTATAAAAAATAAAATCTTTCAAAATATACCCTGGAATTTCCAAATAAGTTTCAATTCAGAAATACTTCGGAAAAAATGTGCTAACTACCTAAAATTTGCAAAAATTAAAAAATTCTATGCAAAAAATCTGATGTGACATTAAATGGAATCCTTTTTTTTATTGCTTGTATTATAATATAATTCAAGCTTATTGGAAGACTAATATTATTTTGTCAATTTAAAACTTAAGATAGTAAATAAAAACTTTTTTTCGATACTCTCCAGTTAGATACTTTAGACTTGATAAGTTTTTCCACCATCCTGACGATATTATACAAAATTTAAAAACGATAAAAAATGACGTTCTTCAAGAAAAAAAAAAGTATAAAAGTATTTTTTAATGACGTCAAACACCACAACACTGTGATTGTTTTCATTGTGGTTTTTTTAATCATAACTTGTTAAGGACTAAATGTTTTTTTTTATTAATCAAGGACTTGCCTTGTCATTATTTTCTAATGTTTCAGTTAGCAATGTTAATGCAAGTTGAATATAGTTATTTAGCTTTCAGCAGAGTTTATAAAAGACGGAAAAATTCTCAACTACACTTTTCTTTCGCAGCCATTGGCGTCCGCCTCCCCAAAATACGGAAATCTTGAAAATCGTTTTATAACATTAATTGCCAAATTTTGAGTATTTTAACAAAATTATGACTTTGTATGAGATTGGTTTTTATTAAAAGTTATCGAATAAAATATTTTGGTACTTTTTTCTATTACATAAACTTAAATAAAAATTGATTTAATCATCGAAACAAAAGTCAATTTTACTGAGTGTTCAAAGACAAGAATTAAAGTTTGGGTTATGTTTTATATTCCATTTTAAAACAAGTTACATAAAATAGAATCTTTTTTTATATATGATTAACGTAATAAAGAGAATTTAACTTTGTCAAGCAAATCCAAATTTTGTCTAACTACTAAAATCGCGTTTAATGTTTCATCCGAAAGCCGAGTTCTCAAATGGGTGTAGACCATTGCAAAGCTACTAAAATCTCGTTCAACTTTGACCTGAGAAAATGCAGAACCAAAAACAACTTGAGAAATATTGTAAAGTTCCTTCCAGTTAGGATCATCACGTTTTAAGTGCCAATATTCAAGAATATTAAAATTCTCATTCACACCAATACGTGGCTCACTATATACAATATTTGTTATTTGCTGATGAATTCTTGTGTTTTGTATAAAATCTATGCTTTGACGTTGACCTCCTCCTGAAAGAAGAGATACCAATTATTTGTTTATCAAACAACAACTATTGTCTAATCGAACTGATTATCGAATCATTAAAAGTTTCAAAGTTTTTCAAACACTTAAAAGATAAAAACTTTTATTTAAAATTTGACTTTTTGACCTTAAATCAATAAAAGGTTAAACTACTTTTGTTTGGTTTGTGAAGAAAAAAAAAAAAAAAAAAAAAATGGAAGAAACGAATAATACTCTACGATGACGAAAATCATTAACATCAAGTTATTGAATAGTATTGAACTTTTATTGACACAGTGTGGAAATTCTTGATTTTTTAATGTAATTGAATAAAATTTGTTTAATGAACCGCTTGATATCAAATACTGGTTAAATATCAATTACTGAATGATAGTAAAATCTCTACCTGAAAGTTGAGCCAAACGTTCTTCATCTTCATCTCGTAAGTTTTCAGGCTGTCGAGCAATTTCAGCAAGTTGTCTTTGTGAGTTTGCAAAGTGATGAATCTTCAGTAAATGATCTACTCCACGGCTTCTCAATAAGTCGTTAAAAACTTCATGACTAGCACTATTCCATGCAAAACGAGGATCCAGTAAGAGAGCAGCGATGAAAGCATCACATTCAAAAAACCTTTGTGAACGTAAATTTAAAGCTTCTAGAAGTTTAGATGTTAAATTATTTTGTCCATCGGCAATCTTTTCTAAATTCATCACCATTCTCATCCATCGTAAAAAGAAGTCCGACGTGGTATAGTCTGATCTTTAAAAATCCTTCATTGCATAAAATATCGGCTCGAATGTTCTTGCATATTCCTCAATAAATTTCCAGGTTTCATCATTTAATCTTAGCTCGCGGTTATTTCGATTAGTCCCGATTTGTTCATATATCGCGAGTTTTTCAAACATGTCTGATACCATGATGTAAGTACTACTCCATCTCGGAGCAATATCTTTGCGTGGTCTCTTGAGATCAGCAAAAATTGCATCATATTTAGGCGCTTGTGTATTTCTTACAAATTTTCTTATTTCAGCAAGAGTGGCTTCAAACGGCTCTGTTACGTCTTTTGCAGCTAATTGGCAAACATGCGCTCCACAAAACATTTTGGTACAGATTGCACCAATATTATTTTCTAACACATTTACTTTTCTCTCTTGTTCTTGAGCATGTGATAGTCTTTCGATCCCATCGTCTGTATCTTCAGAATTTCCTACAAGTTCTTCTTCAAAATTGACTCGGTCAAGCAGATCGAAATCTTCAAAATCAAACTGTTGTGCTTCCTCAACAAATTCATTACAAACGATCATTTGATTTTGCATTTCTCTGATAGCATCAGAAGCTTTGATCATGTTTTTACCTTGATCCGAACAAGTTGAGTAAATATCATCTGTCCCTTTCCCTACTTTCGCAATCAGAGTAATTAGCTGATCAGCTAAAACCGCTCCAAGTTGCCGTCCGTGCTGAGTGAGCATTCCCAAAGTTCGATCGTGCAATTTTCCATCTTTTGTATACCGAATACTTGCAGAAAAAACGTTTGTATTGAAACGAGACGCTGAGTCAAACATTAATGACGGATATACATTTTCTATATCCTTTGCAATAATTTCATAAATTTGGTCAGCAGCTTTAAGAATAAATTCTTTCGCTTTTTGACGATTCCATCTCACACCAAAAGCTTGAAGAGCCTTTCTAATCATCTCATTCTTCCCCATGTCATCAGCGACTGTCATAGGCAAATTTCTCATCAGAATCGATTTTATGAAGTCTCTTACTGTATCGTTGATATCGAAGTCAAATTTAACTTTTTTACGCGAAACGAAAATAGCATTTTCTTCACCGCTACCCTCATAATGATTACTATTTCAAACTCTCCTCCTTTCCGAAATTCCTAGTTCTATAGCAATATCCTTGTGTTTTGAATGCAAATGGTTTTTGAGATGAGAAACATTTCCGGCAAGAATTGCTGGCTTTTGTTCTGCGCACACTTTGCATTTCCATCTGTTATTTTCAGTCAAAAAATATTCTTTTACTCGGTTAACTAAAAAAAAAATAAAAAATACTATTGCTTATTACTCGAACCTTAATGAATAAGAAATTCGAACAATGAAAATTCCATCGTTTAGAGACGCTTTTCAAAAAAACTTTATCGTACCGGTGTTGCGTTAAAAAAGTTAGTCGTTAAAAAAGTTTATAAACTGTGAATTCTGCGCGTGCGCAAAATAATTATAACTTTTTTAACACCATAAGGCGTTAAAAAAGTTTGCCTGTTAAAAAAGTATTCAAAATGGTACCGTCAACCGGGGTTACATTGGTCGCCGGGGTAACTTTGGTCAATTGTTGATTTTTTTTTAAATTCCTAAAGTTTAACAAAGATTGCATGTTTTAATTTTGTTAGAGATACCACAATATATATCAACTATTATATAAACAATTTATATCAACAATTTTGGTATATCAACAGTTTTTGTGAATATAGCAGTTACTTCGTGGACTACATTGAGTTTATTTTGGGGTTTTTGTCATTTCTGATACATTTATTGAACCATTTGGATTATTAGCCGGTGAAAATGCTGAGGAAATATAAGCGAAAGCCTGATTCAAGAGCATATGCAACTACATACAGTCAAGAAACGTTGTCCAATGCTATGAAAGAATGTTTAACTGGAAGAATGAGCGTGAGAAAGGCTAGTCGACAGTTTGGAATAAACGCTACCCATTTGCTTCAACCGCTAGACGTTGCTGTTTTCCGTCCGCTAAAGATAGAATGGCGCAGGATACTGGAAAATTGGCGAAGGGAATCGCGCATCAAAGAATCAATACCGAAAAATCAGTTCCACGGTCTTCTTGCTCTACTGCAACGTCAATTGAAAAGCGATAATTTGAGATCTGACTTCAAGGCTAGTGGAATATTTCCCTTCGATAAAGAAATGGTCATGAAGCGTTTGCCACAGGTTAACAAAGACATTGGAGGAGGTACCGGTAGTACTGTTAAGGAAGTATTTAATGAAGCTATGGCAGGTCTATTAGTGAAACATTTTGGACAGGATGGGAAAACAAAGCGCACCAGAAGAAAAAAGATCACACATGGCAAAGCGATAACACCGCAAGATCTGGTGAATAACACAACTCCTACCACATCAAAGAACAACAATAACACCAAGAATAACAAGAAAAGGGCAAGAGTTGAACAAGTGTCATCATCCTCAGATGAGGATGATGACCTACTAGAAAATGACTTTTGCACAATAACAGGGAGCGTTGTTGCAAAATTTTTTGTCCATTTAAATGTTTTTTTCATGTTTCTCTAAGGACTAATGATTTTTTAAAACTCCAAAGTGACCAATGTTACCCCATAGCAGGGGTATTATTGATCAAACATGATAAAAACCTGGGGTAATATTGGTCACTTTTTGGCGTTTAAAAAATTTGTAATAAAAAAATGAAAGAAATAAATATAGAGTCCTATAGCCAAGACCTATAATGTTATTACCAAAAGAGAAAGCTGTAAAAAAGTTAGTAAGATTCAGAGATGTTTAAGAAAAACTGCCAAAACTGAACAAAGTTACCCCGGTTGACTCTTTTATTTGCGCAAACCTCAAATCCACAACAGAATATGCTTTGAAATTTTGATTAAGGCATTGGGAGACATTCTTTTTTTATTTTTGGGCTATAGCTCAAAAACAGAGTTTCAATTTTTTTTTCCAAATTTTTTTTTCCCGCAATTTTCTAATTCTTTAAAGTTAAACTTTTTCATGACATTTTTTTTTTCATTTGACCTCCTCATAGTATCAAAGCTTTTAAACTCCTAAATAAATTATATTTCATGAAAAAATAGATCATACTCACTTCTAAAAGAATTATACTAACACTGATACTTTAATCAGTTCTCTCAAAGACAAAAACATGGAATATTTTTTTATTTTAAAATTTGTTTATTTAAAAAATAGGCTGAAGAGACAAAATCAAATATTTTTAATTTCTCATGTTATAGTTCAGAAACATTAACATTTCACCATGAGCTCCTGTTAAGCTATTTCTCTTTGCAGTATATACATTTCCACCAATACTAAAAAGTCTTTCACTCTCCACAGAAGACGGTAGGCAGCTTAAATACTTTAAAGCAAGCTTTGCTAATAGTGGCATTTTAGTTTTCTGTGATTTCCACCACAACAAAGGATTGCTTTTTTTGTGAATAAAGTCTTCATTTGAGTAGAGTTGAATTTCGTTTAATAAAGTTTCATTTGAAATTAAAGTTTGTGGTTGGCAGATTTGCTTAGAATTAAATCCTACAGGTTCTTCAAAGCAATTGTCAAAACCCATTTCTACTATATCTTTGTATTCATTTAGCACTGTACCATTATTTGCATACTCTGAGTCAATATTTTCAATGTCACAAGCTGCAGACTGATCATTTTCAGTAACTTTGATGTTTTTTTATATTTTCATGGGTTTTAATAAGTTGAATGGTTATGTTTTAGCAGCTGAGAAGGTGTTTTCATTTTTGAACATTTTTGATTTGAATCTGGGATCAAGAAATGCTGACAAGATGATGTTATAGTTATCAGTATATTGTTTGAATTTATTCTCAATTGAATAAGTTAAATTAGTTGTCATCAATTGAAGCTTTATTAATGAAATGTTTCAAAAGCTGTATCTGTGGTATAACATTTGAGACAATAGAATTTCTTTCACTCAAGCGAACTGTTGTTTTTTGGACATTTTTTAGCAAAACACTAAATTGTCCAATAATTATCCATTTGTTTGCATTTAATGAAGGAAGCTTACCATTTTCAAGTGCATATATGGTTAGAGGTTTCCTGTTCATAAATTTGTTCTAACATGATAGGTACTATTCCACCTTGTTGGAACATTTTGAATAAACTTGTGCTTAGGAAAATTGTTTGCTTCTTGAAGAGCTTTAAGTTTATAGCAGGCTTGGGGAGAATGGCTGAAATGTCCAACAATTGAATGGCAGTTTGCAATGACATTCTTGACTACTGTTTGTTCAAAAATACAGTCATTAATTACTAGTTGCAGTGTGTGTAAAAAACAAGGCACACTATCATATGGGGTATCTTGAATAGCCTTAACAATATTTGCACCATTATCTCTAGCTATAAAATGAATTTTTGAAGGTGATATTTTAAATACAGCCATAATATCTTCAGTCAATTCAGCAATATTTGCTGCTGTATGCCTCTCAGGAAATAGCTACTCTAAGTACAAGTTTTCTGATTAAATGTATTGTCTAAACAGTGACCTGTCAGGCTCATGAAGCTTTCATTTGAACTACTGGTCCATATATCAGTAGTAAAGCTTATGAATTCAGAAACTTAGTAAACATGGACAGCCATTTTTAATATAAAGTATTAACTACTTTTTAATATTTTACATACCCTAACGAAACGATGCAACTTTTTTAACGCCAAATTTCATTCCCTAACGAACGCTTTTTAATTATATTGCGCACGCGTAACGCATGCGCAAAACTATTTGTTAACTTTTTTAACTACTAACTTTTTTAACGCAACACCGGTAGTGATCGACCGGAACAGATATTTTGCCGGAACCGGAACCAAACCGGTAATAGATTCTAAATATTCCTAACCGGAACCGGAACCGAAAATAAATCCAAACCGGAACAGGAACCGAAACCGGAACCGAAAATAAGTAATATATTTTTAAAAAGTTAGTTCTAATTTAAACAAAAATTAATGTAGTAAAAATAACTAAAATTTTACATTTTTTTTTAAAGTTTTTCCGAAACCCAAGGCATAGAGAAGCAGTGAGACAATCCAAAAAAATCATTTAACACCTAAATGATTTTTTGGATTGTCAAAATGCACATTAATCGTTTTCCCCTGTTCGAATTCATCTTTAGGAGGTTCAAAATTGTCCATTTGGATCATGACAATATGTTTAAGAAAATGAGCTGGTAAGAATCAGAATAGTGTAACTTCAGCTCAAATAATAGCGATAAAAACATTACAAGATATGAATATTAATTTAAAGTTAATTTAAACAAGAAAATTAATTAGTTTTCAAACAAAGCCAAATTTTATTAACATTAATTCTCAAGCTTAACAACTAATTTAAAAATTTTTTTAATCATTTTTATCAAAATGATCATAACGGTATTATGCTAAATAAAGCTTTATAATATATATTTTCGGTAGCATTTTGAACCGGAAATCCGGCCGGAACCGAAATCTTAAATATACCCGGAACAGGAACCGGAATTTCGGTTCCGGTCGTAATTTTGGCCGGAAACCGGATCCGAACCGAATTCCGGTCGATCACTAAACACCGGTAAAGTGCGAGATTTTGACTCCCACTTTTTTTTTACTTAGTAAAAATCTCATACTAAGTTTTTACTGTATTTTTATGTACAAATTTATTTTGCAACCACGTATTTTGCCAATACTTTTAAACGTTGCAACGTGTAAGGAAACCTATAGGGTAAATAATTAGTAAGAAAGCGACAAGGTAAACAGTTTATATATTTATAGTTGTTTAAAATAATTGCATTGAGTTTTCAATTGTGTTTTGTAGTGGTGCGATACTAGCTTAGTTTGGATGTACTTTTGTATGGTGCAGTTTTCAACTAAAAAAAAATTCAAAATTTTTAAAGAATTTTTTTTTTAAAATTTTTGTTTAGAGGAAAACTATTTGGTGTAAAGAAGAGCAACACCACATAATTAAGTTTTTGAATGATGCTTATGATATTTCCAATGAGGCAAATGCATTATCTGGCCGCATAGGCATCAATTCAACCACAGAAAATATTCAAAAATTTTTTGGTAAAGAATGGTAAAGTACAATGCCACTTTTGTTTCAAGATGTAATAACTTTCAAAAAGCTGAAATAAAGAACCTTCAAGTGAAACCATTGTTACAAATCGCTTCAGTTTAAAAAGTTAACATAACAAAAGTTATGATTGATTTGACTCGATTGCCATAAGTAATATGTTATTTTCAAAAATTTTGAATTTTTTTAAGTTAAAAACTGCACCACACGACAAAAGTGCAAGCCAAATTAAGCTAGTATCACACAATTGGTAACATAAAATGAATATAAGTAGCATAAACAACTATAAATATATAAACTGTTTACCTTATCGCCAGATTTACCTAGATGACACAACTCATTATTATCAACTATGAATAACTTTGTTTTTCTTCGAAAATTCTATTTATCAACACCATTTACTAATAGCTGTCTTTGGATTATTTTGTCTTTTAAAAAAAAACAAACGTCAACTAATTCAGTATGCGGCGTTTAATTTTTAATAATAAAATGCATTTAAAAATCTAAAAGAGAAAATTTTAATTTTATTCGTACGAAATGGAATCGCTTCTTTATTGCTTTTTAAGAAACCACAACCTTTAAAGCGATTAAAAGTAATGACAAAATACAACGCGGTCGCAAATTACATGTTGCCGCAAAATACATGTCGCCGCTAAATGCACGTTAGCCACAAAATACGTGTTTGCCGCAAAATATTCTAACTAGGGGATAAATACCTGATGATGACCGTAAGTTTTATGAGATTTTTACTACTTACTATTTTACTAAAACGTAGTAGTAAAAATTTTATTGCAAACTGGAAATTTCAACAAGTAAAAAAAATCTCCTTAATATAATATTTGATTCGACGATTGCGCATTTTCCATTTTCAAAAAAAAAAAAAAAGAAAAAATCAATCTTCATAAAAATTTTAATTATTGGAAAAAATTCAATTAAAACCGATATTAATTTCTAAAATTTTTAATGACCATTTAAAAATATTGGGTTTGTCAAGAATTTTTAACAATATCTAAAGAGTAAAATTAAGAATTTAATGTTATGGTTGAAAAATGACAGTTTTAATTCAACCGATGAACGACTTGTTCAAAAGTTCAAACTTTGATCCCATCAAAAAACTAACAATTTACTTTCTATTAAGTTTCGTCGAAAAGATTTTTTAGCCTATGGCATGGATTTAATATTTCCAACTTTTAACTCTTGTTTTAAATATAAAACTTCAAATTTTGTTAATAGCTATAAAAAAACAAAAAACCACTCTGACAAAATCATAATTTTTTAATAGTCAAAGTTTGGCAATAAATTTCATATAAAACACAATTTTGATGTCAATTTTAAAATATTTGAATCCAATTAATCTTTAAATTGGTTGTTAATTTAAAAACAAACGTTTTTAAATTAACAAGCAATTTAAAGATTTAATTTTTTTTAATGAAAATTTTGTCCCTTTGTTTTCAACTTCAGGCGGCGGGAGGCAAAAATTTCGCTTCCAGTTTAGCGGCTGCAGCCAACTGGGAGGTCAAAGCCACTGGAGGCGGTCTCCAAATCATCTTACTTTCATAAAATCTTCTTACGGCTGCCGCCAGTGGCATCCGCCTCCCGATTGGCGGCGGCCTCCAAAACATTCTGCCTCTATAAAAAAATTCTAGCGGCAGCAGTTAATTGGGAGGCCGAAGCCATAGGAGGCGGCCACCAAATCAACTTACTTCCGAAATATCTTCTGACGGCGGCCGCCAGTGGCTTCCGTCTCCCGATTGGCGGCGGCCTTCAAAACATTCTGTCTCCAAAAATAAGTTCTGGCTGCTGCTGCTGCCAATCGGGAGGCGAAAGCCACTGAAGGCGATCTCCAAATCAACTTGCCTCCAAAATATCTTCTGACGGCGGTCCCCAGTGGCTTTCGCCTCCCGATTGGCGGTGGCATCCAAAAAATTCTGCCTCCAGAACAAAGTTCTAACGGCGGCCTCCAATTGGGAGGCGGAAGCATCTGGAGGTGGAAGCCAGAACATTCTGCAGGCAAAAAAAGCTTTGGGAAGCGGCCGCCAATAGCTGCGGAAGAAACGCGGAGGCCAGAAGATTTTTGCCGTTTATCATCTCTGATTCCGACGATACTTTTTTTTTTCCCCAATATCTTATCGGAATGATAACGATACGGAAATAAAACGATACGCAGACGCTCAAATGGAACCTTTACCATACATTTTATTACAAAAAAGATTTCTTTTAGAGTATTAACATAAAAGGAACACCCCAACCATCAGCAGAATCAGCTATAGGCTTTAGGAGTATAAATATAAATTAAAAATTCCGTAACCCTAAGCTCTAAAATTGAAAGATTAACCAAAAAGTATGTAGGCTCACTGTTAGAATGCTCTTTAAGTTGAAAAGTAAACACGGAGTTAAACAATAATGTGCGAATATCAGGGAATCGCCAGAATAAACTTTGTTCGGCTCGTGAGCTAAAAGACTGTTGTATTGTTTAATGGTTTTGTATCAGTTTATATAATAAATGTATCGTATCAATAATTCACCTTTATTTATAAACTAGCACTTTTTTTTTTATTTGTACCAATCTGAGTATTTATAGGAATATAAATTCCACAAATAACTTATGATGCAATATTCAAACTCCAAATAATCAGGATAGCTAAAGTTGTTTACATCAAGCCTATGTAAGTGTAAGCCATCACCAAGTTCTGAAAATCGTGGGTACTTCAATCCTTGTTAGAAATAAGTTCCTTTGAAATACCATCAGCTTCATAAATCTAAGCAACCTATTATCCAGTCCATAACAGGATTTCATAGAGAAGATGAATTATTCCTTAAGGATACCACATTGATCTTATTGAAGGTAAGATAATCTTAAAAATTCCTGTGACATAACTAGGCTTAGGGGAGAGAATGATCTAGAGCTACTTAGGTCATATTACTATATCTAGCGTGTGTTGTTAAAATTTTACTTATATTAAGTAATTTTTTTTCAAACTGCTTTAAAAATATCCTTATTATTTATTAGGCTAAAAACAAAATAAGCTCATTAAACAAGTTTCTAGGTCTTAATAAGCTAATGCTAGGTCCTGGAAGTAATTATACTTTACTTGACTATGTTGAATAAAATTATTAAAAAATTGTTATTTTTATTTTTATCCTAATTGTATTTATTAGTTACAGGTAAACACTCTATCCAAAAAGGATGTATTACCCAGTAGTGTGCTTGTTATCAGTAACATATGTGAAGGATATACTCAGCATTCTGTTTGTGCCAAGGTTTGAGTTTGTTCATCATACCATTGGATAATGAACAAACTTTTTCTTTCTGACAATTATCAATTCGAGTCATAGTCAAACTGCTATTAAACTTCAACAAAAGCTATTTCATATCCAAAAATGAAAGAAAATTTGATTTCAGCAAGAAAAACCATCAGATATTATATGGTTGTCAGTTTGCTTACCCTGCATATAATGTTACAAATAATTTTCTCTATACTAATTGCATTTTTTTAGCTCAACTTAAATATCAAGTAAGTTTTCATCAGGCATAATTCTTATAAGGTAGTAATTAAGAGGTAACCCGGCTTTCAGAAATTCCAAAGTCAACATAGGAACATGATCAACTAGACAAACTATCACTCTATAATGGTTTGAAATCTTTCTGTCAAAAAAAATAAAATAGTGTGGGTGCTTTTTATCATTTAGTGTTTTGTGTTTTTTTTTCTTTAACTAACTAACTAGACTTATCAAATAAATGGTACTTTTTTTTCTCATTATTGAGTCTGAAAAATTTTTATTGTCCAGTGTTATTAAGAATCCACAGTATATAATAACATAGTTGAGTTAACAAACAAAATTAATTGCCATGAAATTATGATCTCCTTTGTAATTTATTATCAAATCTGTCTATAATGCTTTCAATTATGTTTTTGTTTCATTCTTGATATAGTTTTTAGCCTAGATAATTTTAATTGAAAAAAAGAAAAATAAATATTTATAAAAAGCACACATATTTTTACAAATATTTAATTTTTTTAAGAACATATATATATATATATATATGTAAGAATATATATTATACATACATATAAAGTATATTTTTGTTTAGAAATAAGAAAAAACTAAATTAAATAACCATCTGTCCTGCAACTCTGCTCTGTACTTTTAAATACAAAGAAAAAGTATTAAGTAGAAAAAAGATTGTTCAAATGTGCTGAAAGGAGCAATAGTGTTTTTTTAAACTACTATAAAACACTTAGGGAAAAAGTATACTTTTCTTACAAACTCAAAGGAAAACTTACTCATCAAAAATATCATACTACTCAGATTTACAATAAGTATTACTTTTCCATTCAATTTTTGACTTGTTGTTTTACGTCAGTTGAATAACTGCCTTTTTTCTATAAGGAGCTTTTTAATAACAGAAAAAAAAAACATTCATCCCCAGGACAACATTTACTGGAACAATAGATGATAGAGTACTTTGACATTGTTCAAGCATCAAGTGGCATTTGTAACAGAATATTCAACTATTGATTTATCCAGTTCTTGAGTTCCAGCGTTTGAGTTCGAACATTCTGTATATGCTCATATACAATGACTAACCAGTAGAATATTTTATGTAATTCTTAATAAAGTTTATAAATTTGTTTCTTATTTTCACAAGAGATTTTTCTAACAGCTTCTTTTTTAAAAACTGCTTAAATGGAAATTTAGCAAACTTGATATTTTTGAACTTAAAAATTTAATTTGCATCAAAAAATTCATTTTTTAAGGTTAATACTGTCAAAAAAATCATTATTGTCTTTCAATTTTATTAAGTTTAAAGCCAGTTGCTTATATTATTTAGAAAAAGAGAGAAGTATTTTTCCAACATATAATGGGTATTTCATGTAAAAACTGTGGTGGTACAGAACTTGACAATGATCCAGCACGTGGTGATTCAGTATGTGTTAACTGTGGATCTGTTGTAGAAAGTTTATGTATTGTAAATGATATAGAATTTCAGGAAAATAGTGCCGGAAGCTCCTCAGTTATTGGTCAATTTGTTTCTTCAGAAGGTATTGCATAATTTGTTAATCACACCAAGAAATCAAGCCATTTCATTTTTAAATTTGATAAACAAGGATTTCTTATACTTAAATTTTAAATCTTAGAACCAAAATCTAAAATAGAAATTCTAAAAGTCTTATGAACTTTTAGGTCAAAATCGTGGTATGGGATCATTTAGTAAGTTTGGTGTTGGACAAGATCACAGACAAGCTGCTCTTGAAAATGGTAATTTGTAAAGGTTTCTATATGTCATTGAATTTTTCTATTGCTTTTTATTTCAAACAGTTGATAGTGTAAATTTAATTTTGACTAACATAGGAAAGCAGTTAATTAACAATTACGGAGGACAAATCAAAATGAGTCATCATTGTCTTGATTCAGCATATATGTTCTTTAAAATGGCTGCTAGTAAGCGTTTTACAGTTGGTCGCAAAACAATATATGTTGTTGGAGCCTGTCTGTATTTGGTATCCAGAACAGAAAAGACGCCACGTATCTTTTCATCAGTACTTTCATTAAAAGATTTTAAATTTTATGAAAATTATTTTCTATCTGTAAGTTGTAAGATAAACAACTTTTTAAAAAAATTTTACATACCAGAATTTTTCCAATCTAGTAAGTACTCTGTGGATACTTTCAGATGTGCAAAAAATTGAAAATCTGATTTTTAACATTTATCCATAATAGCAGGCTAAATTTGATATTGTTTTTGCTGAATTGTACATTTTTGTGATTTCATAGAGCTCATTCTTAAAAACAAGATTTTGTAATCCTTCTGTAATCTCTTTATGGGGATTCATAACAGATTACAGAAGTCAGGCTAAATTTTTAAAAAAAGATGAAAGAAAAATACTATGTGCATCGTTCTAAATCTTAGAAAAAAAGATTAAAGTTTCAATCAATTTAAGTTCTTATGTTATTTACTAAAAATTCAAAGATAAATGTTATAAATAGATAAAATGTTAAACATGATAAAAACTTGCAAAATACTGGATTTTGTTAATTAAAGGAAATTAGATTTTTAGAAGTTAAAGTAAAATTGTTTTGTTATTGAGCTTTCTCCTCGCTGTATTTGTAAAGTGCTAAATGAACCTGAATTCACCTTATTAAATTTACCAAGTCTAAGAAGAATAAATCTTTTGAAGAACCAAACAAAACTAAGAGCTCATGTGTTTAAGAATTAAAGTTTATCCAATATAACTTACCTATAATCATCACTAGACTAAGTGTATTTATCACATGAACAAACATGATAGATTTTGTTGTAATCCTTTTAACATGCATGAATGAAAAAATTACAAATCTTAAAGTTTTAAACTTTAGTTAAAAAAAGTAAAAAAAAAAAAAAAGCGATTTTTATTTTTTCTTCTGGCTGTGAAAAAATTTGTTTTTTCACCTGACCAGAAACTCTGCACTGATTGTAGAAAAGCATTGTATTTTAAAAATCGTGATACAGATGAAAATGAAAGTGATAACAATAATTACAATTTTGTAGTTAACCTTATTAAAAGAAGATCTGAATTCAAGTATTGTCAGTTTTGTTTGCTCAACCCTTAAGCTAATGCGAACCAAATACAAACCGCTACACAAAAGACTGTTGCAAATGCAGTAGGTGTAGATAAAAAACACTTTGTGAAAGTGGAACAGCTCTAACTATTTGCTGCAAAAGCAAACAAAATTTAACCGATACTATGACTCAAATCAAGTTGAAATTCACCAAAATATCTTCAAAATCCAAAAAAGTCTTCCTGTTAACACTAGCCCCAGATTTTTGGATAGTTAAGACAAGCCAGCAGTATTTTTCGACCTCACAAGTTATTTGCAAATTTTTACAGCATTATTGACCTTGTTTGAAATACTTAAATGTTCTTTAAGAGTAGAAAGTACAAATTCATATTGAGACTCAGAAGAGTCAGATACAACTTTGAGAGGTCCCTCATTTGAAACAGAAAGTTCAACTTCAGACTCAAAAGCTGTTAGTAACGTAGCTGGATTTGTTCCACTTTTTTGCATTCAAAGAAAAACAAAGAGCTAAATATAGTTTTTAACTGATAAATTGACTAGCATTTTTAAGTTCTTTAAACATAGAAGTTGTAGCAATCTTAGTAGGTAACAAATGTGCATCCCAACAAAAAATGATCTCAATAGTTGCTATTATTGGGATGAGAGGTTTAGTAATGTTGGTATCCTTTTAATATCATTATTAGAAAAAGAAAAAGATTCACCTTCAGTTATACTAATGCCTATTAATGCCTTTTTACAAAAATTCTTAATACATATATGTGTTGTAGCATTAAGAAAAGGCTGTTCCATCAAATCTTACAGTCTTACAATCTTACAGCAAGTATCTCTTTGCCTGCTAAAATATTCAGAATTTGTTTATCTTATTGATACTCACAACTCCAACAAGTTTCATCAAAATCTGAGGTGGGTTCTAACATGGACCTTGTGAAAATTTGGTTCATGTGATATGAAACAACCTATATGGTCCTAAATTTATATAATAGATAATGGCTTACAATGTAAAATTGAAATTGATTAGAAAAGTAAATAATTGGTAACTATCATACACTATTTCTGATAACATAAAAAAAAACACCACTCGCTGTGTCATCAGTATTTAATTGACCTGCTCCAAAGATTCTTGGTTGGTTAAAGACTAACCCTAAACATAACTTTGGTCTTTCTTAATTTGACAGAAGCCTTGTCATCTTCACTCTTAGCCAACCACTTCACAATAAGCATATTACAAGAGACTTAAATGTATGCATTTTAACAACCATATCCAGGCATTCATTGTGGGTACATTATACCAAAAACTAGATATACTGCAACAATCCTGTTAAATCAATGCAAAAGAGATGAACAGCTTTCAAAAAAGGAAATGGAGGGTTGTTTTAAAAACCAGTTTTGATGCGTTTCAACAACCATATCCAGACATGCATTGTGGATACATTACGCCTAATAATGATGATTTTTTTTAATCCTGTGACATTTAAGATAAATGTTGGTTTTTAGAAAAGTATTTCTAAATATTTTTTAAATTCTAAACTAACTGCTAAACATACTTTCTTTTTTTTTTTTTTAAAAAAAAAATCACATTTCTTTTATTCAAACTTATAAACAGTGTATATTACAAGAAGCTATAAATATTAAAAATAAATATTCAACTAATGTACTTAATCATGATAATTAAATTTTGCCCTCAATAACAGTTGTTTTTTTTGAGCTCAGTAACAGTTTTATTTTGTTATCTTTTTGATAGTAGTAGTCCAAATTGTACACTAAGTCTATACTATGTTTTTTTTTTATCTCCTGACTTGAATTATTTTGGTTTTGACATCAAATTGCATTAAAGTCTTTAAAGTTTAAAACTCAATAAAGTTGAAAACTCAAGAAGAAACATTTTTTGTCATGTAATTGTGACTTGTATCTATAAAAGAAGAAATATTAGTTGTACAAACCTATTATTCCCATTTCTATCATTTTCAAAAAAAAATTTTTTTTTGACTTATTTTCTTGAAAGAGTATTCTTCAGCTCTAAACTGAATTTACAAGTTTGTGTTTAAAACCTTCTTAACTACAAAACAGACATGCTGCTTGATATCTGTGATGCAATTCAGGTGAAGATTTTAACATAATTTTTACAGTTCGTCTGAGCAAGTTGTTGCTTAGTTACAGTTGCTCTTTTCTGTTGTGTGTGTTTGCAGCTGCTTTTTTATGTACAACATTTTAATATTCTTTTTAATTAAGTGTGATATTGTGGCTTTGGGCAGAGTTTTCTTAGCTCTTGCAAGAACTCTTTGTATTGACTGCCCTATTGTGGGTAAGAAATTCCATTAACTATTAAATACCTTCTTAAAAATTATTCTAATGATAGAATACTTTTTATTTTGCCGCAAAATTCTTTTCTTTAAATTAGAATATTGACACTATATATAGTAAATCTTTTCTAAGTATTTTTAGCGAAAAAAATACTTTTTTTAGATCCCAGCCTCTATATTCATCGCTTTGCACATCAACTTGATTTTGGTGATAAAGAAAATGAAGTATCAATGGCTGCACTTCGAATTCTTGCTAGAATGAAAAAAGATTGGATACATTTAGGCAGGAGACCTTCTGCTTTATGTGGAGCAGGTACATAAATCAGTAATAACATTACAAGATTTTGTTTTATACAGAAGAAAATTTAATTTTTAATTTAAAAGTTATAAGTTATTGCAAACTGAGTTTAATAATGAAAATTCATAATCACATATAACACTTAAAAAAACAACAATTGTTTAATGTTCATGTATATTTGTTAACTAAAGTGTTTATAGATGCCATGATCTAAAAACTTTTTATGGGATTAACAGCCATGAATGCACAGGTCATTGGGACAAAGTTGTTTGAAAATGCTTCAGAACCTGTTTAATCCAATTTACAAAAGATGACTAAAAATATTTAGAAGTAGCTGCAACTCCATAAGTGGAATGTCATCTAGGATCAAAGTTTCATTAGAGCCTTTGATAATGAAACATTTAAATTCTGACGATCTAGTGGTACCTCATACTTTGATATTTTATGAAGAAATTTTTTTCTTTTTTTGGTTTCTAGCACTAAGCACTGCTCACAAAATCTAGTTCTCTAAAAAGTTTTCTTTAAAAAAAAAAATCTTAAACCTATTGAGCTTCTTTATTTTCTTTTTCCTAGAATGAGTGGGACACTGTTGATTTAAGACCTATGACACCTGCGTCAAGTTCTAAAACAGTTTTTAAGAGCAAATCAATTGACCCTTAGATCACTAAAATTAACCCAATGTTTTTATGTTTGGATCCTTACTAATAAAGGAGTAACAGCTTTGCAGAACTCAGTTTCTTTAAGTACAAAAAACAAACTGTCTTCTACCTGACATTTTACTAGATTTAAAATGGTGGATTACTTGGAATAATGCAAGTAACCAGGACAATCATGGCTAAAAATCCCACACAAAAAAATTACTTGTTTTTACATGCCGAATACAAAGTTTTAGTTTTTAAGTAATCTTTTTCTAAAGTTTTAGTTTATCTAAAATTTTAACAGAAAAAATTAAAAATAAATTGTTTTTTTTAGCATTGATTATAGCTGGAAAGCTTTTTAATTTTAATGTTACCATGGATGATATTGTAAAGTTAGTACGAATGAGCAAGACAACAGTTTTTAAGCGTCTAATGGACTTTAGTAAAACAGCTACTGGTAAACTTACAACAGATGAGTTTAAAACAGTCGATCTAGAGGAAGAGGCTGACCCTCCTTGTTACACACATGCTAGAAATCGAATACAATTTGCCCAAGCAATAGACAAAAAACATAATTTTGTATCAAGTTACATTTTATCACAGGTGGTAAAAACTCAAGAACGATTAGAAGTTTTGTTAAATAAGCGTAAAAACATTAGTAAAGAAATTGAAAAGGTGTCACCTGAATCAAAAGCATTTGCATATCAAAAGCAACTTCCATCAGATTATTCATTATATACATATGAGTTGGATGAAAATGGTGAATTTAAAATTCCCCATTTTGTAATCCACGAAGAGTCAGATGATGTGGTTAAAGAAGAAACCAGGACTGTTGCTAGTAGCACATTGCTACTAGATCAAAGTGTGGAGAAAGCTGATGATATTGTATCTACAAAATCTGGTGAGAAAAAAAATTGTCAGATAGATTTTCAAGTTTTTTCAAGTTAAAATTTAAGAGTAAAATTATTTAATTTTTAACATTTATTGTAACTGTAGAAAGCAACTGCATAACAGAAAACAGCAATGATGAAATTGACCTCGAAGGAATTGATGATGAGGAAATAGAAAGGGTAAATGCCATTTTTCTGTGTAACAGTTTCAGTTATAATTATACATATAATTTATTATGCACAGCCTTTGTGGTTATGGTGTGTAATTTATTTAGTTGTTGTTGACTGAGAGTGAAATTAAGATTAAAACTGAAATATGGTTAGAAGAAAATAAAGAATATTTGCAGAAGATGAAAGGTTAGCATCGCTGATATTTTAATGTTTATTTTTTGCTGTGTAAATGCTTTTGTGTTTTTTGTCGCTCTCCGTTTTCATAACAGTTTTTTTCTTAATCTCTTCTTTTAGAAAAGGAAGAAGAAATTCGATTAAAAGAAGAAGAAGATAATAGACTAGGAAATAAAAAGGCATGCTTTAAGTATTAAAATATCTTACAGCATTTTAGAATATTTACAGGATTGGTAGCTCTTCCTGTCACCACGAACTTATTTTATGTCTGAGAACCCGTCTCTATTAAAGATAACTCGCTCAGTTTACTGCATATGTTAAGTAAAGTTTCATTAAAACGTTAGTTTAATAATTTTTTTTAGAAGAAGAAACCAAAGAAAAAACCGCGAGACCGAGCTGTAGCTGGAACTGCAGATGAAGCAATACAAACAATGCTGGCAGAGAAAAAAATTTCTTCAAAAATAAATTACGATGTTTTGCGTGGGCTGAAGTCAGAAGCTGTAGAAGAAACTCTGCAAGTAGTTAAAAAAGAAGAACCCGTCTCTATTAAAGATAACTCCAAGGACAAATCTGAAGCAAATGCTCCCATTGAAGATAATGACGATGTCCTCTTGTTAAAAGACATGCCAGCTATTTACGAAACTGGTTTGTTGAGAAGGGCTAAAAGTAGGTTAGTCTTTAATAGTTGCTTTGGTCGTGTTTTTATTTTTGTAATTTTATTTTTCGTCTTTTTTTTTTTTTTTTTTTTTTTTTTTTTTAAATAACTGTTTTGAGTATTTCTCTTTCAAGACTTACGGTAAATTTCGCGTCATTGCATAGTGGTAGTAAGCGAGTCAAGGTATGGTTTCTTTTCCTTTTTTTCTTTCTTTAATATTTGTTAAGTAATGCAAACGAAACTGAAATGAATTTTAAATTGATGTCGTTTTATTTTATGAATGTATAAATATTGAATTTTTAAATTATCATTCAGGTAAAACTTGAATATAAATAATAGTTTTTTTCGACAGTTAAAGCAGTGGAATTATTGCTATTATAGAGCAAGCGTGTCATGATTGCATTTTTGACAAAAATGCGCAGTTCAATGTTTTTTTGAGGTTCATGAATAAACGCTTTATTTTTTATTAAACATTTCGCTGCTACGTAAGCAGCTCTCTTCTAATTCCTTGTAAAGATAAAACTTTCTTTGTTGTGTGTAACAGATAGAGGTAAAACCGGAGAAAGCGGAGAAAAAAGAAGTTTTTGAAGAAATTGCTGAAGAAGAAGAAGAAGAAGAAACAGAAGAAAATCTAGTTACGGCTTCCTCACTTTTTGCTAAGGAAGTTGATGGTTTGTCAGTTATTCTTCGTAGTTTGATTTGCGATATCGACTAATTTATTATTCCCAATTCTATATTTTTCTAATTTAGATTACGATCACTACGCTGCTTATGACGACGATGCCGACGCATTTTATTAAAAATTGTTTTGTAATTTTATTTATGCTGAGTAAATATTAATTTAAATATTTATAAATTTTATTTATTCTGTGGATGTTATTGCAAATAATCTCCATAAATCAACATTCAGTTTCCATTCCTATATAACTATTTCTCTTGTTTTAATGTAATAAATATGTTAAAATATGTTAAAATATGTTAAAACATTTATAGCATACGGTATAGTGTTGTAAGTCTCTAAATAGCATCCAATGATATTATTGAGTATCTTTATGCATGTACATTTATTATACTATTTGCGGTGATTTTTTGTAAATTTATTTTACAGCAACTTAAAATCGACAATATACAGAATAATATGTAAATATTCAGACCTGCTTCTATTTATTTTGCGTTTTTATTCCTGTTTAGCCAGACTTGAAAAAAAATGCCAAAACTAAAAGATGGTGGTTTTGTAGAAGATACACATGACAGGCGAAGTATTGCGAGCATTGAACTTCGCAAGCCAACGAAAGAAGAGCTCAGATCGTGCCGCTGTTGCAGAATATTCTGCCTCATAATGTTCTTCGCTATTTTAATCGCTCTACTCGCTATGTCAATTTATCTAATTATTACACGTAACTGTAACAACAGTTCTCAAAATTCTGTAAAAGGAAGCATTGTATACACTATAGATGTAAAAACTTTCGCTGATTCAAACAATGATAGCTTTGGGGACATTCAAGGTTTAAAACTCAAGTTAGACTATTTTCGATCATTTAGTGTTACTACATTGGTATTAAATGATGTAGTTAGTGATCAAGATTTCGGTACAATTCCAAAACTGGGATCTGCTACAGACTTTCAAGACTTTTTCGATGAGCTAAAGCGACAAGGCATGCAAGCAGTCATATCTTTTAATCCATGCGCAGTTTCGTCGGAGAGTGACTGGTTTAAGCAAGTATTTAATAAATCTTCAGGTAAAGAAGATTGGTTTATAGTAAAACATTCAAATGAGACGAACAATTGGAAAAATAAGGGTGGGACATCAGCATGGTATGCCATTAATAACTCTTCGCTTACATATTACTCGTACTTCGGACGAGAGAGTCCGATGTTGAATTATCACAACTCTAATGTAAAAAACGTACTCATAAAGCAGCTAAAGTATTGGAAAAAGCTGGGAGCAAGTGGTTTTTTACTTAATCATGTTTCTCGTTTAATGGTTGACCAGAAACTCCGTTCAAATAATGATTCTATTCAGTTTGACCAAGGTATGATAAATGTTTGTTTATTCTTTGTTTTTGTTTTTCGTTATTTCTGGTTTTTATGAATATATATTTTTAGATCAACCATCAACACATGACCTTTTGAAGCAAATATATATTGATGTAAAGAAAGCTTCAGGAATGGTTTGGTTGGCACCGACGTCAAACATTAAGAGCTACTTTAATGCAGAAAACCCAGAAGCTGACTTGCTTCTAACAGACGTGGTTGCTCGATTAGTACCTCCGATAAATGTTACGACTTTAAATCACACAATTGCATCATTGCTAACTAGTTTTCCTGAATTTGGAAAAATAGGATGGATAAACGGTGGTTTGGAGTATAAAACCATTGCCACTCGTTTCAGCTCAGAATCGGCCCGCCTAATGGTTTTATTTTCGTTAGTTTTACCGAGTACAGTTTTATTTTATAACAAGGAAGAAAATCTTATAAAAAACCAAAGTCATTATCAATCGGACGGTAAGAACGCAACGTTGATTTTTTTTTTTTTTTCCTGTTTTATTTGGCAGTTAAGATAATTAGATTACTCTTAGATCAATGATATTTTATAAGTCTCTTATGATATTTTGAGAATATAATAAATTGCTTAAGAAAAGGTAATGAACGTGGTAAACCTGAGTTTTGGAGAATGTGGTAAATCTAAGTTTTACTTTAGATGAATTTTCTCGCCTTTGCAAATTACGAGTTTTGAGGCGAGAGTTTCAAACGCTCCCAACAAGTCTAAGTTGTTCAAATTCCACACTGGAAATAATATACGAAAAGAATCTTCTTGTTGCGATTAACTTTGGTGATGTTCCGTCAAATGTTACTTATAACAGCAAAGTGTTGTATGATTCGTCTAATCGTTTTGAAAATCGTTTGCAACGCGAGAAAACCGAAAGTCTTTTTATAAAACCGTTTAATTTAATTGTGGCTGAGATTTTATAAACTGCCATTTTATGTATAAGCAGAAATTTTAATATATATCATTTTTTAAAAAATTTAGTGTTAATTATATGTCAATGCAAAACTCTGATTTAAATTTCAACTGGGTATCGAATTTAAATTTTGGTTCAGTTAAAAAAACTTTAAAACTAAAACTTGACCTTGAGCTTAATTTTTAGTTAAAATGAGTTTTCTTGTTATTTCCAATAGCAATTTATATACCAAAAATTTTGGATTGCCATATTAAAATATGTCAAATTTCAATATGCATGCCACCAACCTTAATTATTTCTGAAAATTTAATTGTCTAAAACATTTTCTATTAACTGTATGTAGTTATTATTTATGACTAATTCTTTGTCCATCAAGACCCTAATAAATTTCATTAGGTTCAAATCTAATTTCCTTAATTTCCCTCCATCTTAGCTTTGACTGTGCGAGCTTATTGGGCAGTAGCAATATTTTGTTTAAACTACCACCATTCGTTTCGATCAATCAGCATGTGTGCTAATGGAACCATGCAGTTACCTAACGTCTTTATGCAGGTGTGTTGGTTTATTTGACCTGTGTAAGTTATACACAAACCTTCTCCATTAAAAATAAACCACTTCCAAATACCACCACTGCCACTTTGCAACCTTGGTACGACAAAACGATTGCTGTAATTTTCAGATTTAAACAAGAATTTCGCATGTTTTTTACTCCTAAATTACTTTCACCACCGGAAATTAATTGACATTAGACGAGGCAATCTTACCTTATACCACCTTAATCTTGTGTCTTTCTAACGGCTTCATAAACCCCAACATTTTTCCTAAGTAGTTATTTTTAATTGTTTTTAACGGAACAGGTTTTTCACAGTTTTCATCGAAGCTTTCATTAAGTTTGCTATATAACATTTAATTAGACTAGTTCTTATTTGTTGAAATTAAAGAATGTTCTCGCACTTTGTAGTTGTTTTTTTTTACCTCCCGGATCTTGGATGATGTTGAATGTCATCTGTCGTTTTAAAAACTTTTAGAGTATTTCTGATAAAAATTCTCGGAAATTAATAATCTACTTTGGTTACTTCACTCCCTCTAAGTACTTTCGCTTTCATTTTTTATCCTACTGCAACCCTAGCCATAGTCTTAAAAATCCAAACTAGTTTCCATTTATCACTTATGGTTCAGTATCAAATTTGCGTTTAAGGTAATTTCAAACAACACGGTTGAAAAAAGATCAATTAAAAAATGGAACATTTATTATATAAAACTCATTCAGAACCTAGGTCTATATTAAAACAAGTTCACATTTAGCACAATTGTTTTTTACAAACTACTTTACAAACTTCGTGTTTTAATAATTTTTGATCAAGTTTCTTTTTCT
Organism: Hydra viridissima; assembly: GCF_058129835.1. Lineage (NCBI taxonomy): Eukaryota > Metazoa > Cnidaria > Hydrozoa > Anthoathecata > Hydridae > Hydra > Hydra viridissima. Next base: position 13,438,067 of record NW_028324303.1, read on the forward strand.
TGTTTTTGGATTGATGTTTGCCTTGTCTTTTATCTTCTTTCTTCTTTCCTTCCTCCAGGGAAGCTTCAAAACACTTATCGGTTGTTTAAACTTTTCCCAAAGGATTCCCAAAGGATTTCCCAAAGGATTTCTATTTGGGTTTTAGATACTACTCAGCCTGAATTTCATAATAGCAGAAAATCAGGAATGCTTTATAACTTACGATAAGTTTTGTGGTCTTTAAAAAAAAGTGATTTCTATTTTATTTAAACACGTTATCTTTAAAGATGATCGTACGGAATCATATTTTACCGGGAGAAAAAAAAGCTCCTTAACAGCAGTGTTTTTACCATCTGCATCTTAAATAACCAACAAAAACAAAAAGAAGTACACTTTAACAATACGTATGGATATTTGGTCAAATATGCTAGCGTATGTATACTTATATTCAGATACAAGTATAAATACGCTATCTGAAAAGCCAAAACACACTTTCCCAAGTCTTCTGAGCAGACTTGGGAAAGTGTTGTGTGTTTTGGCTTTTCTTGTATTTCAGTTTTAATCTGAAAAGCTCTTGTGGTAGACCTGACCCATTATACTTACAGGTAACATAAAATTGTTTTTAACTAATTTATTCTGATATTGAACTTTGTGAATTGTGTTTTCACTACCATTAGTGTTTAATTAAAAACTCGTCCAACTTTCCTAAATAACTTTTTAGACGTAAGTTGTTAAAAGTCCGATGTACACAGCAAGTTAAGTTCAAATATAATTTGTCTCGTAATTTCTCCAAAAATGAAATTTTAATATGAGGTGGCGTGACCTTACAAAGTCCTGTGCTTTAAGAAAGTCCTAATTTAAGATATGATAAATTTTGTATATATAAGATAAGCATTTAGAGAAAAAAAATTTAGTTGTTTTAACTAACTAGATATCTATTTAAAATAGCTAAGTTATTTTCCCCCAAATATTTATTTTACATATACGAAATTTGTCATTTCTTAATTTCGGACTTTCTTAAAGCATAGGACTTTGTAAGGTCATACCATGGTAGTTATTGGGCGCACAGTCTCTTTAAAGAATATGTTCCTTAAAAAATTTGATTTTATCCATTTAATTTGGTTGATGTATTAATTATTACTCTTTCGCGCCAATTCTAAAGATAAATAATCACTTTTTTGACTGACAAAATATTTTTTTTCGACGAGATCAAATGCCAGTGACTGCGCCAGAACCAATAATATGTGAAAAAAGCCTTGTGAATTTTCGTAAATAGTTTATAGAATTATTTTTATTTCAGATAATTTTATGGCTTTCCCATACTTAAAAATTAAATGATCTAAATAGGGCAAATTTCAATAATTTGTTAGTAATTTAAGATGTCCCAATAGACAGTATAATACGGTTAATTGTCAATTTCTGTTTAAATGTTATTTTCCCGTTTAGCTGCAATAACTGAACAATTTTAATTGTATATGCACAAGACAACAATTTTCTGCGATCTTATTTGTGAGCTTTTAGCCGGTGTAAACTACTCAGCCCATCTGTAGTTACGCCACCCTAGTTAGGTGGATTTAAGCTGTTTTCTTCTGATTCACTGTGAGTTGGAAAAAGTAACACTTATAAACTTATGAGTTTATTGACACAGAACTTTTTAAACCTCAATTGAATAAAATACATTAAAAGCTTAATCTCCAATTATACGGTAATTAAATTTTCGTATACAATCTTACTTTAACAAAAACACAAAGTAAAACAACAACTCTCAAACTGGTTGTTGACTGCAATTCATAAACCGGATACTCACGAACATCACGTGACATGCTGAAAAACACAAATAAAGAAAATGCCGTAATTTGTTTACCTAAACCACGGTAAGGTTTCAGGACCGCATTAGTTTACATAAATTTTTAGCTGCAAATTACAGATCTAGTTTTAAGATTTTGAAAATCTCTGCAAAAATAACTGCATATATCTAATATATATATATATATATATATATATATATATATATATATATATATATATATATATATATATATATATATATATATATAATTGTCGTATTATTTGTGTTACACCATACATGTATATTACAGATTTCATAATTTACATGTTGATAGTGATGGTAATGTTTATTGAAGAAGAAAAAGGTAAATTACATTATCTGTTGTAGAACTAAGTATATATACTTATATAAAAAATATATATTGTGTGTGTCATATATATATATATATATATATATATATATATATATATATATATATATATATATATATATATATATATATATATATATATATATATATATATATATATATATGACACACAATGTCTATACATATACATACATACATATATAAGTATATATATACATATTTGTAAGATATATTTCTGTGGGATTTAGACTCATTTCTTCTGAAAATTTGCCAAAGTAAAGTTGTCTTTCCCTCACCTTCTTCCAATGTAAATACAAAATTTGGGCAAAAACCTTTTATGAATTTGGATCTTAGTAAATATAAGAGCTGAAATTGGCCTCTAGTGTGCTATACAAAGTACTTTATTTAATGTTTTGAAAAGACAAACTCATTGATTTTGGTTTGTGTGTGTATGTGTGTGTGTGTTGTGTGTGTGTGTGCACACACACATAATTTTATTACAAATTGGTAACTTAATTTATTATGCATCCCCCCTTCAATAAACAAAAAAATTAACAATATGCAATTCATATATTGTTTGTGTGTGTACACAATCTCTCTCTCTCTCTCTCTCTCTCTCTCTCTCTATATATATATATATATATATATATATATATATATATATATATATATATATATATATATATATATATATATATATATATATATATACATACATACATACATACATACATACATATATACATACATACATACATACATACATACATACATACATACATACATACATACATACATACATACATACATACATACATACATACATACATACATACATACATACATACATACATACATGTTGCATATTGTTAAATTTTTTGTTTATTGAAGGGGAATGCATAATAAATAAAGTTACAAATTTGTAATACATTATGATCATATTTCTATAAAAGATTAATTGTGTTAAATGAGTACAATTACATTGCAGTATATTTTTGAAATGTTTTTTTTTAGCACTAAACACCTCTAAGAAAAATTAAAATAAGTTTTATTTTTTCAGAATTAGGGACTGTAAATGATTGTATATAAAGTCTTTCTTATTGGATGTTATCAGAACTCTTCATAAATTTAATTCAATAGAGTTAAAAATAAAGTGAGGTTAGATTGGTGACTTTTAAACTTTTATTGTTGAGTAAACAAATGCTATTGCTTTATGTAAGATATCAACATAATGTCATTTTTGTAGGTTTTGAGGTGTTTATCTCTACTAAGCATTGTTTAGACTTTTAAGAGCGTTACTCTAAATATTCTAACAAACTGTGTTGAAGTGTGAGATATGTTTAAGAACTGTTTGATGTACAAAGAACAATTTAAAAGCTTTAGGAGAAAAACCATTCACTGTCTTTCCTTGAATAATATTGTTTTATTTTTGTTTTATCAGCAGACTTTATTTTGATTATGTGTTATGATATTGTCATACCAATCATACTCAATTAACATTTCAATAAACTTTTTTATTTGAAGTGTTTTGCTTGATAACTACAAAATTTGAAATAAGGTATGCACATCAGTTATCATTTATATTATATTGATCTCGCTGGCCCATTTTAATGTGTTTTTTTAATGCTATTAAAAAAAAAAGTTTATCCACTAAATCTCTATTAGACTTAATTTGTTTGTTGTCAGGCATTTAGACAGTAAAAGGCCAGAGATTATCCAAAAATTATGTTATTGTTTTTTTATGATACTATGAACATTTCTTTTTTAATGTTTTTAATTTTTAAACTGTTGTTTGCTTAAACCTAAATTACATTTTTATCATTGGTTATTATAGGATTGGATGAAAATTGAATTCTTTTTATTGAACTACTTGTATTAATTATTCTATTAGGTGATTTGGCTATTGGTCCATTACTTCTTCCAAATGCTTTGGGTATAGGCTGATTTACCATTGAGTGAATCATTTTATTAGTGAGTTTTTTTTTTTAAGTTGTTCTAAAGAGGTATAGACATCAAAAGACTAATTTAATATCAACCTAATTTATTATCTTGTATTTTAAATACATACTAGTTACTTTATTTTGATGAATAATATTATTACTGTTTGATATGATGCAGCAATTGGGCTTCTTAAGCATTTTATTTTTTAAAATTTTATTTATGAAAAAATTACTTTGTCCTGAATGTTGTTTTACAAGAAATCAATTCACCTGACCAACAGTTGTTGTTTTTAATGCTGATCTAATTAAACTTGGTGTTGTGGTTAAAATTTAAAACCGCTAATAAATGTTTTTAAATTTTATCATGTTATACTCTAAAGAGGATTTAATTTTTTTAACTCAACTTTTCCAAAGTTAATTTTTAAAAGTTTTTTTTTTTTATTATTACATTTCTTGGGTTATTTTTTTAAAACATACCAGCAAGCATATTTTTCAAAAGAAAGATTTATTTTACATTTAAAGTTTAAAGTGAAATATTAAAACACCATGGTTAAACTGTGGTATTTTCTCAAAGGAGGTGGGTTTTTATTTTATTTTAAGAAAAAACATGTTTCAGATAGTTATGCAATAAATGTCATTTATAAAAGGCTTAGTATGCAGCCATATCTATTTATAAAATAGGTCGGTATTTATTACACTGATTCGTTATGAGGGATTTTGTTTAATCTATAATCTATTTAACTTGCATTTCTAATTTTTTATAATACTTGGTATGTTTGAAATGTTCAGAATGTTGGTGTCTCTTAAATCTTTTGATAAAATAATACAATTGTGTTATTTTGAAAAAAGTGGAAAAAAGTGGGGTTTGTACTCTTATTTTTATAGCATCATGCACTGTGATTTCAAGTGATCAAACCAACTGATGTAATGGTTAGATTTTTGTAATATTTTTTTATTTGTGATTGCAAGTGCTTAGTTTCATAGTTTTAACTTTTTATTAGTTAGTAATCATATTTTCACCAGTTTGTAACTTTTTCTAAGTGATATTATATCAAAAAGCCTACTTTTAACTATAGAATTCATTTTTGTTTTTGTTATTGTTGCTCTTGTTAACCTTTATGTTAAAGCTAAAACTTACTTATTATTATGATTATTATTGTTACTATTGTTGCTGTTGTTTTGTTGTTGTTATTTTTTAAATCATTATCATTTTTGTTTTTGTTGTTATTGTTATTGTTACTATTGTTGTTATTATTATTATTATCATTATTATTATCATTATTACTATTATTGTTATTATTATTATTATTTTTACTATTAATATTATTATTATTGTTATAATTATCATTATTGTTGTTGTTATTATTGTTGTTGTTGTTGTTGTTATTGTTATTGTAGTTGTTATTGTTATTGTTGTTATGCTGATAACAATAATGATAATAAAAATACAATCTTTTTTTTTCATCATCATTACTATCATTGTAATTATTACTTTGAATTATTAAGGCTATTGTTAAGAGTTGTGAATTGAAAAAAACTTTTTTTATTTTTACACAAAAAACTGAAAGAAACAAATATTGTTTTTTTGCTTTTGTTTTTTGCTGTTAAATGTTTTGTTATTTGCTGTAATAATTACAATTTTTTTATCAATTAAAAGTTTCAAATTTTCTCCATATATTTATATCAGATTTAAATCACAATTATTGACATAATTGTCTCCATTTTTTTTCAAGTTTGTTAATAAGTCAGAATATACTAAAATTTTTTAAACAACCTGCTATCAATTGTGCTATCAATTGTGCCTTTTAGACTATACTGCAAACACACCAGCTCACTTCTTGTACTGAGTCAATCAGTGTGTAGAACAAGTTCAAACTAGGAATATGTAGTTTGTAACAGAAATGTATCAGGTCACAGTTGGGGTGTCTATGCTCCTATTTAGACGATTGTTTATAAAGATTTCAGCAGAAAAGAGTTGATGTAGTGCAGTGAAGTTACTACTCTGTACCTCAGGAACCTGATAGGATATCTGGGTCTGTTCTTGCTGTTAATGAATAATCAATAAATGCCTATAAAATTATAAACTATAATACTATTAAAACTTAAAAGTGACTCAGAGAAAGTTATTAACAGTAATCATTTTTATAAGCTGATCCTTATGCAATAAATTTTTACTGGATTACTTCAATTTCAGTAGAAATGGTTACGCTTCTGTAATGTAAAAATGAAACTATTCATCCACATTTTGTTATATTTATCTCTAAGGGAGAAATACCTCTGCTCAAGTGACATTACTGTCACACATCTTCAGACTCTAATTATCACAATTTGATTTGTTTGATAAGCCCAGTTACCATTGAAATACTGATTCTAAATATTGATTTGCCAAATATTTAACTTAGCCATTTTCTTAAATCTACAGTCTTGGGATATTTTTCTATTTTGTGTTTAATTTTTATTTGTTTACTAAAATTTTATAACTTTTTAATGCTTTTTTTTTCAAGTATCCTCATTTTATAAAATCAGCTTAGAATCAATCTATAATGAAATGTTAACCTACTCATAATATAAAGTAAAAACCAACTGATAAAAACAAAAACAAAATAAGCAGGATTTGAAAGAAAAAAAGTTTTTTTATCACTACTCCCATTATTGCTACTACAATACTTCAATTATTTTATTTATTTATTATTGTTAAAGAGCATTAAGAAGTGATTGAGATTAACTTTAGGAAGATTGAATACCATGTGTGCATAGTTTTAAGCAAAGATTTCTATGTTTTTTTTCTCTAAAATTAAAAAAAAAAAAAAAGAAATTATATTTAACCAAGCAGAGTGTAATGTTACACTTTCTGAACTATGACATATAAATCTTTTAATACTTTTTTTTTAAAGCAAAATTATTCCTGAGTTTTTTACTTTTATATATTACTTTACAATATTTATCTATTTAACACTTATAGAAATTATTGCAGTGTTGAATAGATAAAAATTAATTAAGAAATGCAAAATTATATAAAAAAAAAATGCAAAACTTCAAATAGAGCTCCCAGTTACAAATAAATCTAATCAAAAAGGTATCAGATTTATTCAATCCTTGACATGTATTTTTATGTTGTTGTATTTTTCTTTTAGGCTTATACAGTCTCTCAGGGTGTAGATTTTCAAGAGGGTGGACATACTCATCAACACTGGAAAGAAGAATTAGTGAGATTAACAAAAAGTATTCAGGAGGTGATTCTTTTTAGTTTTGAGTTTTTCTGTTCTTAATGTCATTCTTATTTAAAACTTCATTGGGGAGTTTTACAATAAACTTTTCAATAAACTCATTTTAATTGTTTAAAATGAGTTTAATAAGCAAAAATAATAGGGAGGCTTGCCTGAAATGGGTCATAAGACAAGAAAGGACAGTGATATATCTCTTTTTAATTCTTCATTTTTATGTGGTATTAGAGTTCTGAAATGCTTTTTTGATGAAATTTCAAAAAAGTTGAACAATTTGAATTTTGATTTTGCTTCAGGAATGAAAGAAGGGTTAGTTGAGTTTCTCAATTTTAGCTTACAACCATTAACAGTTATTTTGTAAACTCATAAGTTTTTTGATACTATTTTTAACATAATTTCTTTTCAATAAATTCTAAGTTTGTCTAAGTTACTCTAACTAAGCAACTCTAACTAACTCATTATAAAATCTTAAGTTTCTTAGTTTTATTTTTTTAATTTTGCATTCTTTTATTCAATAATTATAATTTATAATCTTCCTATAATTATAAAATATAATTAATGGCATAATTGTAATATGTTTCTCATAAGTTTAGTGATTTTGTTAAAATGCTGCTTATTTTCAGAAAAAAAATTAAGTCAAACTGCAGTTTTTTTTGTTTTTTGTTTTATTACTCATTAGTAATAATAATAAATTATGTAATATGTATTTATTATTTATGAGTAAAAATGTATTATGACTATCTAAAATTATTTAGAATTCAATATGTTATTAATTACTGATTGGTTAATCAAAAAACTGGTTGTTAAATATTAATAGAGCAAAGAGCTATCCCCAAATAAATGAAGGTCAGTTATTGAGATTAAGAAACCTAAAAACCTACCTAATAAATCTATTGCTATTCAGCTGGAAGTATCCAAATCAGCTTTATCTCATCTTTTAAAAAAAAAAAACAACAATCCAATAAGTTTGGTAGACCAAACCCTGGTTCTAGGTTAATACTACTTATTGGTCCAAACGTTTTACACTGTACACAAATGAGATTGGGAAGAATAACAAAAGGAAACCCACTTATGTCATTGGAGGGTTTGGTGGCACAGTATTCCCAAACTGCATAATGTTTCCAGACCAACCATTTTTTACAACCATGTGTATTAATCAAAAATGTTGATTTAACAACTGTCAAACCCTTAAAAAAGCTAACAATCAATGAAATCCAAAAGATACTCATGTTGTCAGCAACATGAAATTGCACCAACTGTGATGTGGAATAAGAAGAGTACCTTTGAGCTATTTTCATATTCAAAATGTTTTGTTAGATGACCTTGGTTTAAATCTTTAAAGATTTACTATATTTTATTAACCCAAAATGATAACAATTGTGATTTTTATTGACATTTACATCTTGTATTTAAATATATCTAAATAGGTAATCAACAATAAAAGTAAACCTGCGTATGGATTAATTGACATTAACTAATAATTTATTCAATTTGCTAAACTAATGAAAATTGCTGTAAGAATCATGCTAACATAAGTACAAAGAAAAACATTTTTTTAAAGATAAACTGGGACATAAGGTATCTGTCATTTTACCCAACTTTTGTTTTTAAGGATTACTATTAGGCTATTTGCTGGGTAACATTAATGGAACTTATATGTTTTAACTATCATTTTTTTTCCAATATTGTGTAATATTAAATGTATTAAATAAAAAATAATGGTATTTAGTTATACTAGATAATAAGATAAAAAAAGTATACAGTATAATTTATAAGTATACAGTATAATTTTAGTTATATGTAATACAACATTTTTATTAATTTAGCTTTGTCTTTTTACTTCAATTGTCATATTGCTAGTTTATGTTTTAACATTAAAAAAATTTTTTTTTGATATATTTTTTGCTATTATATATTTATTACATTTGAACAATTAGTTATTTGTTTACAATAAAGAAAATAGTGCAAATTAGTGCAGTATTATTTTGTATTGTAAACAAATAGTCTGGTTATTTTGTGATATTTTTTTGTAGGCAGAAGGTCGGTGTAAGATGTTACAAACAGAAAATCAACAACTGGAAGCTATGGTTCATAAATATCGAACTGAATATGATATTGTAAGTATATTTCAAAATATTTAAGGGTGAGTATAAGCAAAAATATTTAAACTTGATTAGTAAAGCGTTAATAACGTAATGTTAGTAAACACTCTATTATCACTCAGTGTAAAACGTCTTAAGAGCTTTAACTGTTTAGTAATATATTTAAAAGTATAATTTGTATTTATTTATTTGTTTAAATATTGTTCAACCTCGATGAAAAGAAAAAAAAAAAAAAAAATGCATTAGGTAGATACAGTGGTTTAAAAAAATAAATACATTAAGATTATTTGATTCTTTTTTTTTTCCTTTTTCAAAACATAAAAAATTAAAAAATAAAAAAAAAATAATAATATAAAAATAGCAATGAAAGAATTGGTTTCAAAACATTTTTTGTGATGAAGACTGACATTTTTTTTTATTAGTTTAATGTCTTTCTCTAGATTGTTATACTTGTATGTTGTTATAATATACATCAACTTTACTCTCCTTGTGTTTTTAATTTATTACCAGTTAAGTTTAGAAACACAATTGAAATTCATTAACTCATAAATTGCCACAAAATAAAAAATTACTTTGTTTCTTTTATTCAGAGTTATTGATCAAAAAAACAGTTGTTTATAGTTGTTCTTCAGAGAGTCTCTCAGTTACAGTTAATATGATTAATTTAATCACGTATTGCTATTAAAAAATTCAAGGAAAATCATTGAGAATGTAAAACTAAATATGCTTGAAATATACTTCAAATTGAAGTTTCACTTATGGAGATGTTTTGGTGTATAAATTAGTTTTTTACATTCATTCGTTCCTTTTCAGGAATTATTTTCCTAAAGCTCTTCGCTTACTGATGTTACATTTCTGACATAACGCTCTGATTCAAGCAGTCATAGTTGAATATAAAAATCTGATTTATGGTAAATTTCATTTTATTTTCCAATAATATAATACTTAATGTAGATAAAAAGATGAATGGTATATACCAATTTCTGTAATTGAAACTCTGGTTTAAGAAAAGGGTAACAGATTTGTTTTTTGTGGCATTGTTTTTTTTTTGTTGTGTTCACTTTTTTTTTTTAAAAAATACTTAGAGAATTTGACAATTTCTGACTTGCTTACAAAATGTGTAAATATGTATATAAGCTATTCTGAGCAAAAAACTAAACGTTTATCATTTAACTAAATTTTAATGATTGAAATTTTCCTTTGACTAAACGAAATTTGCAATGATTCAAGATTCTCATTTTTTCTACACTTTATGGACATTACTTTATAAGATGATGAATATTCAAGAAAACAAACTCATCTTTTATATTTTTGATTAATCAATCGAAATATAATTCAAGTAATAAACAACTTTAAAGTTATGTAAACATTGAATCTGTTTTTTGCGGAAAAAAAATCTGTTTTTTTGCAGCAGTTTAATGAAAAAATTTAAATTTTGTATAAAATGTTTTTTGAAGACCTTTTTTAATTAAAATAATTTAAGTGAAATAATTTATACTGTAGTCATGAAACATTACTGCTCTATCTTGGAAATATAAGAAGTATGAAGATCTTTCTCTAAAGGTACCCTTGCAAAAAGTTTCCGAAGGAACTTTTTCAGTTTATGCTGCCTCCAAAAAGTATGCCGTACCAGAGCAAAAAATTATGTGGCATTTAAAGAAGCAACAAAATAGAGAAAGTCTGAATAAAACTTGTCCTGAAAATATGTTAATTGAATTTGAAGAAGAGCAATTGGTTGAGTGGCTTGGTGTGTCATTTTTAAGGTGATCCTAAAACAAAGTATAATTTAGTTTAAAGGCTGCTTTAGATGTATAAAAAACTTCTTAAATCTCTCTACTGTTTAAAAATGGACTTCCAACTGAATATTGGGTAAAATCATCCCTAAAAAAAAAATCCTCAAATAGCTCTTCATACTCCTGATCTATTAGCAGAACAACAGCTATGAATCTATTAGCAGAACAACAGCTATGGTTCCAGCCAGCAAAATCAAGAAATTCTTTGAAAACCCTCACAATTTTTTAGAGAGGATTTGTAAATTTCATGTCCTTGGTTGTCCAGATGCTTTCTATAATGTTGATGAGATAAATTTTGAATTGAACTCAATCATGAAAAGATTTTTTCATGGAAAGTTGTGAAAACAGTTTACAAAGTTAATTCATCAAGTCCTTAAGAAAGTCACTGTCTGCTATTGTTTTGGATAATGGTTCTATGTTAAAAACCCAGGTTGTTTTGAAAGAAAAGTTTACTGGGATGGGAGATCTTATTTATGCTTCTGGATACTGTTAATGGTAATTTTCTATTCAAACTTATTTTGGATGGCAAAAATAATGCTCTTTCTAAGATTACATTCAGAGAATTGATGAGGAATTGAAAGATGTTGCCTGTTTTCATGTTCTTAGACAATCACATTCATTCCATTAAACTAATAAAGATAGAAAAAGCAAAAACAAAATCAAAGTTATCTGAACCTGTTGTTAAAAAGAAGCATGAAAGACCAGCTAATATTCAATAATATATATTTTATGTTTATAATGAATATTTGAAAAAAACTAGAATTTTTTTAATTCTTATAAGCTTAACAGCAATAAAAGCAATTTGATTTTAATGTTTCTTAAATTTATCACATTTTTTCATTTTTTAAAATACTGTGAAAAACAAAATAGATTTGTTAGTTAACTTTGTTTTTTATTAAGACTGTTAAGGCACAATTTGGTACATGTTTCATTTAAAAAAATATAAGATTCAAGAGTTAAGAGTGGTCAGAGTTTCTAAGAAAGGAAATACTGCAAAAAACAAATTTTTTACCTTTCAAGATATAACCTTTTTAAGCCTTTTCTAATTTTTTATGAGAAACTCAAAAATGTCCTGCATATTATTTTTGATTTACAAGTCATAAACAGAGTTTTTTTTATTTAAAATTTATGTTTTAGAAATACTCCATTATGGCAATTTAGTTACAATACAAATGAAGGGCTTATTGTGAAACAATAACACGCCACAAAAACAAATATTTGAAAAAAAATTATTTTCAAGTTTTATTTAAATCTATAAAATCAGTCTATTTTTCTCTCAAATTTATACTTCATAAAAATACTAATGGATATTATATATTGGACAAAAAAAAATAATAAAAATGCAAATGTGGAAAAAATAAATTTTATTGAAAAAAAACTTGTAATACTATTGCAAAAAACAAAACACAATTAATCTAATTTAACAATAAAAATCACTTTGATCTAAAATAGTTTCAGGTTCTTCTTCAATCTTTCCAATTATGGCTTCTAAATTGTTGTAAAACTGGTGGTGTATTGGAGGTTGGCATTAATGTTGATAAAATAATTCTAGTGGGGACTAAAATATTTGTTACCTAGATTTTGTTGTGTTTTTCTTTTTATTCTTGAATTTGTGCTCTCAATTTTTTGTATCTAGTGACTCTTAAAACTAGGTTCCTGTGTTTTGACTCTAACTCGCTTGTAGGCTGTTAATTCAGGGTATTCAACAGAATCTGTAACATATACAGATTTGATTAGGGCGTTACTCTAAAGTAAATATACAACAATATAATAAGCCACAATAGTAAACTATTTTTCTTGTGTTGTAATATTAAGTGCAATAAAATAACAAGTCACAAAATAATAATAAACGTTTACCTGTTGATTTGAAGCTAAATTTTCTAAAGTCTTTATCAGCATCACTATCATCAAAATCATCAAAATGTTTTAAAGCAAATTTGTCTCCAAATGCAATAAAACTTTTAGAATACATCATTTTTGAGATGATTAAAAAATTTTCTCAATATAATGCAGACACCTTGCATGAGGTTTTTTGTAAAATTTTATGATGCCACACCCCAAATTCAGCAGAATTGATTGATGTCTGCCACAATTTTGTTCTTCTTATGCAATTCACGTTTCAAACTTGCCCAAAATTTTTCAATTAGATGACATGGTCGTTCAAACTCTGTTAATAAGCGACAGGTTATTGTGTGCAAGCACAGTTGGAACATGAAAATTTTAGAACTTTCAAAATGGCTACGGACCTTCGTTACAGAATGAATTTTTACTTAGCAACCAATTTTTCATTACTTATCGCATTTTTTAAAATCGTCTACGTTGATAACCAGCTTTTAGGCTGTTAGTAGTGTCTCAATAACTTAATTTTATTAAGAAGTAAGTAAAATGAAAAGGGAATATTACTTTATGATTAAAGAGGGTCTACCTAAAGAAAACTTTTTCTTTGATTTGTTTACAAATTTGGAAGTCTTTTTACTTTTTTTTTGATCGGTAAAACTTAAAAGTTTTTCTACTTTTACTTATATGAATCTTTTAACTTTTTATTACTTGTAAAAAATCTTAGCACTCAATTTTTTTTCTTGTTCAAAATTTACATCTAACCATTGTCCTAAATTGATAACATTTTATTTATATTGTTTGTGAAATAAAAACTGTCCTTATGTAAAAAATTTGACTAAATGTTTCTAATAATTTTAAATAAAATCTTTTACTTTATATGCAGTTTTTTATTGATTTATTAGCTTAATTTACTTCATGAATATAAACACTGCGTAATGCATGCGGTTAAGTTTGATGATTATTCACAAGAACTATCCAAAAAGTTTTATTATTTTTGAATGAAAATCCATTACAAAAATTTGAACCTTAATTACAGGGTCTATGGATATTTGGTTTGGAAAAAAAATTATACTATTGGAATAAACCAAAAAAATAAAATTGAAATATGTATTCCATGTCATGTTGTCAGATTTAGAGAATGTACACTCATGTAGAAATTTTCAAAATGTTATGATGCCATAAAGAATGGGATCAAAAGAATGAAATCAACAACACTTCTTTTAAATATAAATTGGAAACCTCATTGCGATGAATGCTATTGTTTTCAACAGGTAGAAAAACTCAGTAAAAGTTTAAATGTTACTAAACTACTAAAACAAAATAAAAAGCTTATTGGTTGCCCTGTTATTGGTAAAAAAGTGTAGTCATCTTCCATGATTGCTACCATTAAAAAAAGTATTGTGACAGCACACGACTTGGAAATAGATATTGAAGAACTAAAAAAAGAGATCAATCCTTATTTACAGCTTTACCAGTGTAATTTTTGTGGTAAAATAGCAAAACAACCAGCAACTCTAACAAAATGTGAACACTTATTTTGTTTTTTCTGTCTTGTGGAAAATATAAAGGTTAACCAACTCAATGAAACATTATGTACAAAATATAAACAGCTTATTTTACCTGAAGATTTCCAGTATTAAAACAAATTCTCTTTTAATTATGTTGACTGTTACATGTATATGTAAAAAAAAGTTAAATTCAATCAAAGAATATGATTTAGATATTAATCATAAGTGCATCTGCCTTGATAAATCATTAATGATAGCACAATCAGCCCCATCGTTATCATCATCAGTATTCTCATTTGCATCTAATTTGGTTTCATCATCATCATCATCATCATCATCATCATCATCATCATCATCATCATCATCATCATCATCATCATCATCATCATCATCATCATCATCACCATCATCATCATCATCATCATCATCATCGTCATCATCATCATCATCGATCTTTAGATCAATTGTTTAACAATAAGTTTTTTTTCTTAATTCTGTTGTCACAAAGGTTGACAAAGTCTGATGCATTTGGTGATGCTCTACTTATACCATTACAGAGAAAAAAGGTTTGATAATATCTGCTGATAAAACTTTGAGAGTTGATGTGATCTTACTGAGATAATTCAGTAAGATAGTAGCAACTCTCAAAGTTTATCAGCAAGTATATTACTTAGAATTTGTTCTGGAATTCCTGTTAAAGAAAAGTATTTTTTGCTCTTTTCATGAATTTACCTTTAACTTGTGGACAAGGTAAAAGACTTATCTTATTGTTTGGTTGTGCTGCCATTCTTTCATTTCTCTACTCATCTCTATACTTATTCTGTGCTTTACTATTTTTCTCATTCCTGACTTTTCTCTTCTTATCATTAAGTGAATTTTTTTAACTCTATAAGTTTTAGAAAAAACAACATTACAATCGATATCCTCCTACAATATAAAAAACAAAATTAACTTTACTTATATACTTCTTCAATAATCTGATAAACAAGTAAATCATCACTGCATAACACTTTTGATATTTAATGTCTTAAGAATTCATGATGCAACTGCAACTAGTATCTACATAAACCTGAATTTACAGGAAAAATCACTTGTGTTATAGATTTGTCATTGTTTTTGTGATTTTATTGGATACTGAAATGTATTTGATAATAAAATTGAATTTTGAATCAGACTGATTTTCACATTTGAAGATGATGTTTATTGATCTAATGCAAATTTGAGTAACAAATTTTTTAGTAATTTTTGTATTTAAAAAATAATGATAATGCAGTTTTGTTTTGAATTATCCAAATTTACATTTTACTTATAAATTGGAAAAAACTTAGTTTTATAACTGTAAGATTTAAATTCTTGTTTGATTTTCGTTACTGATGTAATATGACTTTTTGGAATTTTTAAAGCTAAAATTTCTATAATTTGTGTGCTTTCGGTGAAAAATCAATTTAGTGATGTAAAAAGTACATCCTCCATCATATTTCAATGTTTTGAATGTCGAATTGGATTAATTAATGTTGATGAAATATCAAATTTTCTTTTTTAAACATTGATTTCTTCAGCAGTCAGAGTTTATTGTTCAACTTTACTTAAGAATTCAATAATTAATTTTGAGTCTGAGTTCTCTGAGATATTGTAAAGAAGAAACCCTAATACGTAATTAGTTATACAAGAGAACATCTTAATTGTAAATAAGGAAGATTTTGTCCCCATAGAAATTTTAAAATTCCTAAATTGCTACAAATTTTTCTTAAACAGACTAAGACACTTTCACCTTTTTTTTTTTTGTACAAAACATAATCTGCATATTATTTTTCAGGAAAGAAATCTATGTTTCTTATCAATGTTATTCCATTTTTCAATTGATATTTGTTACTGCTGTGCTATATGTTTATCAAATTTATTTATATTAGGAATAAAACACCATTGCAAGTTTGATTATTATTTGTTAAAAACATTTTTTTAGGACACATCCTATTTGAAGAGTCAAATCCAAAATGAGCGTGATAGGCATATTCAGTGGAAAGATCTGTACTTTAAAGTGCACTCAGAGCTAGTTGATTTGAAGCGACGAATTGGTGAAAAGAAAGAAACAAGTCAAGTTGAATTTATATGGGCACACCCAAATCATAGAGGGGTATGTCATTTTTATAAGCTCTGATGCATGTACTGCTTGTATTTTGTGGCCCTGTTGTCAAGTTGCCCTGGAATATTGTATTGTTTATGCAAAAGATTTTAGTCTAGTAACTTTTATAAACCGCAGTTTCAGCAATTTTTTATTTGATATTCCATTTACAAAAACCATGTTAAATGGGTTTATTGAAGCATCTTAAACCATACACACATTATACTTGCTCTATGTGCCTACTATCAAATTTGATCCTTTTACTCTCCTTGTATGCACTTTGTTAGTTAACATTAAGATTATTAACTATAATTTGTAATTATGATAAAATTTTCTATTAATTTCTGTTGCTTCAATTGAATGAAATTCTGTATTAAAAGTTAAGTAGTCTCAAATCTATATTAAGTGTAGCTTATATGGGTTTATAATAAAGACAATAGCAATACGATAAAGGTTTTCTTTAATGAAAAATTCTTTAAACAATATCAGGTATGCCACATAAGTATGAAGTGATTTGTTAAAAAAAGGCCACCAGTTTTAATGGGATTGTAAAAACACAAAAACTGGCTTACCTTTTAAATGTTTAAGAAAATTCCAATTGATAGGGGTTTCCTTTATCTCAATAACAGCCTCCACTCTGTGCCAGAACAAAAGTATGTGGTTCCATACTTATTGTATGTCCAATGAATCATCCATTTATGCCTTCTTACCTCAAAAATAAAAATGAATATCGTATCTACATTGGCATGATAAAAAAGTAAAAGAAAACTGGTAGCTGAAAACAAGATACTATTGATGCTGTTTAAAAAGGTATGATTGTGTATGCAACAAGCAGGGCATTTTGAAAGTTTTTCTATCGAACTTAGCCAGTTTTCCTCTAAAAATGGAGTAATTCTTGTTGTTTTGTTCCCAAATGTTCCCAACACATCTTGCAGCCACTTAATAAATCTGTTTTTGGGCAAATGAAAGCAAAGTGGAAATCCTTTTGTTAACAATTGCATCAACCATGAAGGACAAGAAATAAACAAGAACAACGTACGAGAAGCTTTAAATTCATTCATAATCAACCTTCTATGGCAAACAATATCAAAAGTGGTTTAAAAAGACCAGAATTTTTCCATTCAATACTAATAGTGTTGACTACTCAAAAGTTGTTCAAAGATTAGCTGTGCCAATTGTAATTCCAACTACTTATTTAGAGCAGAACCTTTCAAATGTAATTTTATCAGCTTCTTCTTAAATAATCTTTGTTGGGTTGTGGATTGATCCAAGTATTGTAGAGCATTTCAAAAAAGCTGATGATTACTTAGGTTGGAAAGGTGATTTTGAATACCTGCAGCTGTATCATTTTTGAAAAAGACCTTTCTCTAAGAGAAGTAAAACCATAATTTTACCTGATGATGTACAACAGAATAATGAAAATTATTCACCAAGCTGTAATGTAGAAAATGTGCAAGTTATAGCTGATGTGGAGATGTTGATTATAATATTGCAACAGTAACAGATGCAAAAATAACTTTTTCAGTTTAAAAACAGCAACAGAAATTTTAAATCTAATCGAAAACATTTTAAAATGACCAACACAACCAGTCCAAATGTCCGAGATAAGTATCAACACTATGTACGATAAGTGTGAAACACATTTGATAAGACTAGAAAACTCTCTTTCAAAAGTTTGATCAAAGTTAGTACATAAATTGTTTAAGTTTCAGGGTGAGAACAATTTTAAACAAACCCTTAAAAAATATTTTTTGTAACAAAAAATTTATTTCTAATGCTCCTTTTTAAGTAATCTAACATATTATAATAAATTTTGTTAACTCATGGTAGGTGTGGAAATGACCCTATATAATATATATATATATATATATATATATATATATATATATATATATATATATATATATATATATATATATATATATATATATATATATATATATATATATATATATATATATATATATATATATCAATTTTTATAAAAAGACCTGCAGAACTGAAAATTCTGCAGAACCCCTGATAAAGGTTGAAGAGCATTGCATTAAAATTTTCTTGAACATGAAATTTTCTCTTTGGGTTTGAAAATGTATTATGAGAAGATCTGATAGCGTGCTCATTTAAATCACCTTCTGTGTATAATTTTGGAGGATGTGCACAAATAGTTTTGTCCAATATTGCTAGATCAAATCTTTGCTAATGTGGCAGATCAATTATTTAAGTTCTAATTTTGATGACTTACAAGAGTAGGTTTTCTGTATATCTTTGTTTTTCACTTCAAGGTCATTCCCAGATAAATTTTGAAGGCCATAACCATCATTATAGGAAGTTTGTGATTAACCTTAGCCCATGGCATATTTGTAATGTTATTGAATGTAGCATTATATAAAAGCCGCTAATTTTGGTATAAACAAATCTTTAATTATTCTCAATTATGCTTTAATCATGCTTAAATATGCTCATGCAATAATGCACTCCCTTATACATAGCTCCCTACTAAACGGAATGAATTAAAGCTATTGAGCCCTTTTTGTTATAAGTTCTTTTGTTTTCCATGCTTTCCATATAATTATTCTATATAATTACAATTATTTTCCATGCTGTTTGTGAAAAGTTAAATACTAACAAGAGCAATACAACTTCATATGTTAGTTTGATATAAAAGGTCATTCCAATAACCGGTTTACATCTAATTGTTGGTAAAGTTTTAAATCTTATTTACTTGTTTAATGTTTGTGAAAGGATAAATAAATACCTACTTTTCTTCAAATGTCTTTTTAAGCCAGTTATTTTTTCAAGTTTTTCCATGCACGCTCTCGTGGAATGCACTTAAGTCAATTGCGGTAACTTACATTGTCATCTGTTATGGATTTAAAAGTGACTAAGTTTGTCTTTAATTTTTTGTCAATTTCTATAAGTTATTGGAAGAAATAAACTTTAGTGTTACATTTCTCTTATTTTCCTCAATGTTTCTGTGATTCTTTTAGTCAAACTACAATGAAACAATAAATAGTGATGTAAATTAAAACTATACTTTTTTGAAACAATATTTTTCTGATTTCCACCTCTGGGTTCACATAATAAAATTTCGCACTTAAGTTGCGCACCCAGTAACAGTTGTTCAATAGTTATACCAAGGGTGGAGTCTTTGGTTTCTTAAATTACCTAAATGAATGAAATTTTATTTTATTCGTTCAGTTGATTTTCATCTTTTATATCAAAGCTTGAACCAATGTTTCCGTGATCTCTTTTTAGGAAATCGATTGTAAAGAATGTGAAGAAGAAAGACAGCGAAGTTCATCTCAAAGTGGCAGACAGTTATCAGGAGGAGGTTAGAAAAATGAAAATTCATTTTTAAGAAATTTAAAATTGCGTTTAAAAAACATTGCTTATATTTGATTGTAGTAAATATCTTTTGTTTCATGTCTTTATGATAAATGCTGCTATATTATGTTAATTTTAACTGCTATTGAAGTTCTTATTTGCGATTGTTTTTTGAATTTAAGATGGATCCTTGGCTAGACCTTCTTCTGCATCGCAAATCTTTCTAATGGAATCATTAAAAGATGCTATAGTAGATACATCTGCAAAACAGTCACTCCCTATAATTGATCAGATGCCAACTTCCTCAAGTTCTCTTCAAGATCCCTCGAGACCTTCTCTTATACAATTTCACAAAATGCACAAACCCAGTGTTCATAAAGCGGAAGCTGGCATCAAATCTCCTTTTGAGCATGCTCAAAAGCCATATGATCCGTATACCATTGAGCGTTCTACAAATATAACTCATGGAGCTCCAAGCTCACAATTTAACTCATTACCAAACTTTTTTAAATGTTACATATGCGGCATTTATTCAGATTCAGAGCAACATCTACGTTATCATATAGAACAGCACAATGAGCACAAGTTGTCTCCCGCAACATCAGCGACAACAACAAACACTATTAGCGAGGTTGAAAACACCAATCAAGAAACATTCATGTGTTCAGAATGTAAAAAAGAATTTAAAGATGAAGACTATAGGAGGCATCTTCTTGTTCATATGTTCAAATGCAAAGTTTGTTCCCAAACCTTTGATAACGATATTAGTTTTCTCACCCATATTAATAATCACGGAGAGCCAATAGAAACGCCTTACGTTTGCTTTTTGTGTGGCAAGCTGTTTCCACATGTCGCTCATCTTACTCATCACATACTTTCTCACCCTGACGAAAAAAACTACGAGTGTGACGAATGCGGTAAAAAATACTCCACTAAAACTCATCTTACTAGACACATGTCTGTACATAGTAAGTTCCGACCTTACCCGTGCTTGGTATGTGGAAAAGGTTTCGCCTATCGTACACATTTACGTCGTCACGAAATTGTCCATTCAGGAGCTCGCCCTCATCAATGCAAGGTATGCCAACAATCCTTTAGTCGCAAATCAAGTTTATCGCGTCATTATTTTATACATACCACAGAAAAGCCATTTGTTTGTCCAGTGTGTCAGAAGGGATTTAATCGAAAGGGACGTTTACGTAATCACATTAAAATACATATTAGAAAAGGACATACCCAGTTGGTTGATTATGTAATAGAGAGGCGGCCTATAACAAAGGAATTCATCGAGAATGCGAATAACGTTGACACTGCAAAAACTTCGGAAGACTTGACTGGTTTATATCCTGGTGTCATTCATCCTAAGATGACAATTTTGCCTCAAACTTCTCCGTGTTCTATTAAGGATGAAACTTCAAAGGAAGAAAGTGCCGATTCTTTGAGTACTGATACAGAAAACGATGCAGAGGGTGAATTAAGTGAAGAAATAGTGTATTACGAACCTACAAAAAATAGCGATGCAAAAAATCCTGTGAACGAATTGTCTACTTTTTCACAAGAACTAAGTTTTCTTTGAAACGCACATAAAAGTATAACTAGGGTAAAATTAAAAACCATTAAACACAGATAGAAAGATTAAAATCTTTTGGAAAAATAACTCCAAATAAATACTGTGCAGTTTTAGGCCTTATTTTTATAAAGTTTTATCGTGTAGGTATTAACAGTTGTTTGGTGTATCCATTTTTTGAGTTTACACGTTTGATGTGAAGCGAGAACTTCGAGAATTTTATTATTTTTTATGTTCATATTTTTATGCGAGTATCTTTTTTCTCAATTTTCTGCGCTTTTTTATATTTAAAAAATGGTGAACTTGTAAGTTTTATTGACGTTAATTTATTCTCTTTTAGATTTGTATATTTTTTTAAAAACTTAGTTGAATTTAAGCTCTGTGTTTGTAGCTTGTCTTCATTTTTTTATTTTGAAATTTCAACTGGTAAATTGAAAACTATCAGTTAAGTTTGAAGGAAAACGAAACATTTTATTCTTGGACAAATTTCTTTTTATTCTTCTTTTCTTTTTACTTTTTTTACTCCTCTTTGTATAGCTTTTCGTTTGTGATTTCTCAAGTTGACAATGAAACAGTAACTTTTTAAGCTTTTGTTATTCCACTGAAACTTTGCGTACTTGTAATTCCATTATTGATTCTTATTGAAAACTCAGATTAATTTTCTTTTTCAGACTTCTTTAAAATAAAAGACCAGATTGAAGTTAGTTTTTATATAAGTGGTGGTTCCAGAAAAATTTTCCCGAAAAGTCCAATATAAAGCATGACTTTTCTACCCGACATCGTGTGACTGACTAGCTGAGACTTTTTTCATAAAGTCGAACTTCGACTCAAGTTTTTACGATTGAAAAGCTAAGTTTGAAATTATTTCATAATGGCGCAGGGCATTTTAGCAACATATACTTATATAATTCTCGAAATTGCCGCCCAGGACAAAAGTTTCAAAAGTATGCACAAATTCTTTTTGAAAATTAAAGAGGCTCAAAAATCCATAGATATTATTATTTCAAATGAATTCTTTGACTTGGGCGACATTACAACCTATACAGTGCGTGTATAAATTTACATTTGATAACTTCGCTCGATGATAAAAGGCCAGCTATTCGGAGTTCTTTTTTATTTCCGTTTCCTGAGCTTCATTGTAATTTATTTACAAAATTAACGCGGCAGCAACCTGACTGTTATAGTAATTATACATAAGATCGTTAATTTTTAACATTTGCATCAGAAGTAGTGTCCTTATTCTCTTAATTGCTCCTTTGTAGCCATTTGGTTCTTGATGTATTTTTTTCACAATATGCAGCCTAAATGAAGGAAATACAAAATCTAATTCAACAACCCATTTTGAAGGTTCTTATTCACAGGTTTATTCGTTGAATCTTTTCAACGAAGAAACGTATGAATTTAAATGAGTCTTTAAAATACTGTTTTTGCAAATAACCTCTGAGAGGCAAAAGATTAATCAAATAGGTATAATAACTTAGAAGCACAGAAGTTTTTTTTTTTGTTTTTGCAAAGTTTGTACAGGAAAACTTTAATAATCTTCAAGTTTTCTCATTTTAAAACTGTTTTTAAAAAACTTTTTAAGAACACTCCCAGAATTTTTTTTAAAAACACTCCCAGGATTTTTACTTTTTTAACAATCGTCAAAGTTTGCTTAGATAAACTCTATCGTGCCTTATAACTTAGCTACAGAGCGTTTCTTTTATAAAGTAAATAGTTTATAAGGGAAACGTTTTGTAGCTGTAGCAAAGATAAATTGTAAAATTTTCAACATATCTGAGGTTATTTGTGATTCTGATGATCGTGAAGCTGTATTTAAAGCGTAAAAATTAAGTCAAACAAGTCTGTAAAATTTTGCGTCTAAAGAGGAACAACAACTTCGAAACGTAGTGCATTAAATTTGCTTTTGTCTTCATAAAGTAATTTAACTTATAAAAAAGAACACGAAAGTCAAATGGACTTAAAACTTGTTATCCATTTACTTGTTAACCATTGAAACATCAAAAATGATCATGCAATCATGTTATAGCTCAAACGTAAAGAAGTTTGATTTTGCAAAATTAATTCTATTTTATGTGAATTAAAGATAATACGAGATATTGCTTTGCGTTTAAGGATTTCAAATTTAAAGCTGTAAAAGACTAAACTAAGGCTAAATACTATTTAATTTATTTTTTTTATTTTTTTTTAAATAGAAAGAAAACTATTTCCCTAAAAATATTTCTTTTGAGTATGTACCTCAAATTTGTCGATTTTTTGTAATTAGTGCAGTAAAAATTGCTAATAAATTTAAGATAATATTTATATTTTAAAAGTAAATCAAAATATGGGTTTAACGCATTTGATCATGTGATTATGTTACCCAGTTAGTAAGTGTATGAAAGAGTCGGTTTCTACATATCATAATCAAATTATTTCCCCCCCCCCCTCTTTTTTTTTTGTTCCATGAGGAGATAAGTGTGGCAACTCCCCCCCCCCCCCCAAAAAAAAAAAAAAAAAAAGAAATCAACTGTTATAAAGGACATGGATTGCTCAGCATATTAAGTCAGAAATGGTACTTTGCTTAATAGTAAATTTGCCAGAAAATATTACTTTTACTATTTTTAGATATTATTACTATTTATTAAACATTACTTTTTAATATTTCATCATGGAAGAAATTAAAATATTTTATATTTTTAAATTTCTTACTCTCAAAGAACTCCAAGTTTTTAAAGTACTTTGCAATACACTTAAAATATTGCAACAAAAAAGTATTGTTATTTAATTTGAACATGAAAATTTTTAATGAAGAGCATTTCGGTAATTATGGGTTGAACTTTTTCCCAAAATAATGCACATGTAATGAATTATCTTGAATTAACCACTATGAGCAATAATTAAACTTACCTGCATGTTAAAATTCATGTCAATTTATCAAGTAGTTCTTAGTTACAGCTCCTAAAAACTCACAGATCGATGAAAAAGCTTTACTTGTTTAATTACATAAATTATTTTAAAAAACTGATTTAAATCATTATTGTTCCACAAGATAGCTATGAGTAAATGGTTGTCAATATTTAACATTTAAGATCAATAGATGTCTTGTAAAATGTACACAAGAAAAAAATATATTGCAAAATAAATAAATCCAGTCTTGATAAAGAAAGTTCCATTTTATATATTGAACAAACTCTCTTAATTACATCTCAATAAATTAAAAAATCCCAGTGATTGATGATCTAGCATACCATGTAGTGATCATCCTGCTAAAGTTTGTGTATCTTTAAAAAAATTTTATGAGTTATATAAATTGGCTTCAAAACTTCTATGTACAACTGAACTGCTTCTTATCATTTATCATCACTGAGAACACGTCGAGTCTTTAGAGCTAAGACATTTGAAAGTAAGATGATTTTTGGAAGAATTATTCTTTTCTGTCACACATGATATAGTTACATAGCTGCAAGTACCTCCGAGTAATTTTCAGCTTGATATGCTACCTTTTAGATTCCTCCCAGCTTTTCTTTGGATTTTCTATTCCTATATACTTATTTTTAGGTTAATGTAAATTTATTCCTTTTTTGTTTACTTAAAAAAAAGTTGAAAACAGTTTTGTAAAAAATAAGACCCTGTTGAAATTCCAAACAAATGTTTGTCAAAATTCAATCGAGTTATTAGCAAAAGTTTTTGTTGTTGGTAAGCCAAGCGTTTTTTTAACAGAGGGGATAGGGATACTAGTATAGTAGGTGTATTTGTATTTGTTTGTTACCTACTATCTTTTATACTTCTAGTAGTTCGGACTGTAGCGGCGAGTTTTGCAATTGCCGCCTTTAATTTTAGGGATTCTTCTTGAGCACTCCAGTTCAATATATTGTTATCATATCTCAAAAGGTTGGGTTCGCATGAGAATTTATTTATCCGAACCACGTTCACATAACTTTTTTTTTAGTGCGATTTCAGTGTGATGTACGATTCATTAGAGAAAAATACACCATTCTTATAGTATTTAAGTCTGGTTGTCCCGCGAGTGTAAGTGGAAAGATATGCAACGACTGCACTAGATCTACATTGTTTCAAATGAAGTACACATGCGATCGGATACAGAGCTAGATTGAGAGTATTTGACTTGCTTTTTGTATTAAAGTAAATATGTCTAACATCAGAAGAAGAGTCAAGTTATACGTTCTGAATGAAAATAGGCAGTGGATTGATCGTGGAACTGGTCATGTCTCTACTCTCTTTGAAGGGACAGATCAACGCTCAAATAATAGAGGAATAGTATTAATTGTTCGTTCTGAAGAAAATGGTGAGAGAAAACATCTTATTAACCTTCATTTTAAAATGCACTTGAACAACAGTTTATTTTTCTAATTCATCTTAATCATCATAAACTAATTTTTTCAGCTCAGGGTTTTTAGCAAGCAATTTAGAATATTTTAAGTTGAAGTTCTGTTTCAAAACAACATAGATTGGAGAGATAAATATAAAGTGACTTATAAATATAAAAATTTTAAAAGCAAAAATAGTGCAAGGTATTAATGAATTTTTGCTTTATGTAAATATAAAGAAATGCTTTTATCCTACTTGTTAATAATAACTGTATCACAAATGATTTTTATTTTGTTTTGTTTCTTACAACTGCAGTTATTTGTCTATATTAAATGGTATAAATATTATTAAATTTTCTGTTCCTATAAGAATAATTAACTTTAAAGCTTTTTTTTATTATTATTAAAAATAACAAAGCAAAAGAACATTTTAACTTATCTTTCCTATTGAAAAATATGTTCATTTGTTGTTGTTGTTTGTTTTTTTTTTTTTTTTACATAATTTCCACAAAGTAAAATAAACTAATGTCATCTAATAGAACATAAAGTTTAATGTGCTGAATTTCATTTTTGTTCACTTAAAAATTTACAGAAAAAGTTTTTTGAAATATCTGATTTTTTTTGCTTAAACAGGAAATGTTCTCCTTGAATCCAGAATATTAACAGATACAGTTTATCAGAAACAACAGGTGATCTTTAATCTTTTTTCAATGTAATGTTTTGTAATCTTATATTTTGTATTATTATCTTTTTTTGTTAATAACTTGAAGTTTAAAGTTCTTTTACATATCTGAAAAAACCTGAAGTCTTATCCACCATGATTTATCTAAATGGTTTATCTTGTTGTTTTTATATCTTAATTTTTTATTTTATCTAATGTGTAAATCTAATACTCAAAAAAATAGCTTAGTGTATTGTGATTTCATAGTATCTACTTTTATTTTTGAAATGCCAAAATGTTCATTGCTTTAGAAATGTTTTTGACCCAAAATTTTCTAAAATTTTAGAGTTTCTCATTTTAAAAAAAGCTGTTCACACTCTAAAAGTTTCTGCCCTTGATATTTAGTCTTATATTTATTAAAATTGATTTTTCTATTAAAAGAGCTCTATGAAAATTTTATGAATAGCACCCAACCTTTTGCCCATTTGAAAATGAAAGTGAAAAATATTTCAATTGAGTCCAGGCAATTTTTTTATTGAATTCTTTGTTGCAAAACAAATACACTAAAGTTAGTTTGTTAAGGAATTAGTTTGCCAATCTTAGAGGAGAGAAAAATGCAAATTGCTCAACTTCTCTAGTGTAAATTTAAAATATGGCTGTATATATGAATATTTAAAAAACTTGCTGTTAAAACTATTATTATGAGTTTTCTTATTATATAGGAAACTCTTGTTGTATGGTCAGAAGCTAATAATGACTTTGCATTAAGTTTCCAAGAGAGAGAAGGTTGTGGTGATATTTGGGAGAAAATTTGTCAGGTAATTTGTTCAATAAATTGATATTAAGAAAACTTGTTTTGTTGTTTAATTCATTCCATTATAAAAATTTTTAATGACATCTGTCAGTTTAAAGTTATTCAACATAAAAATCAAGATAATGGCAAAATGATAATTAACACAGCAAAGTAATTATTGTTAAAACTTTCTTTATTCACATTTATTATGCCAGTACACTTAGCACAAAAATTTAAAATTTCTGTTTTCTTTTTCATTCATGTAATATTAGCAGTTGATTGGTCTACTAAGCAATTCCACATTTTTATACTATTTAACTGGTAGAGGATTTATAATTCAATAAAAGATTCTATTTTTGGTTATTTTTTATCATTTATTCAATTAGATTTTATAAAATCAATAATTTGTTGACTTACTGCAAGTACTCATTGACTGACATAAACAAAAAATTTAAAAAACAATTACTTTTGATTTCATCAAATAATATTATCATAATTATGAGTGTGCCAAATATTATCATAATTATAAGTATGCAAAAAAAAGTAAAACAAAATATGTATCTTTAAAAAATAGGATTTTTATATACAACTTTTAAACATTTTAACAAATAAAAATAAATTATTTGTATATGTAATTCATATATATATTACACTTAGTTAAATGTTAGCTATCTGTTAATTCAAATTGTCAATCAAATGTTTTAGTGTTTGCATAAAGGATGGGTAGGTTTTAGATACTTTCTCTCAAAAGATGGAAAAAAATATTGCTGCAGTGTTTTGGATAGCTAACTTAGGTACAAAATTAATGGAAGAAGCATAAGAAATTTAGACGTGTAATTAACAATTAGTGAAACTAATAATCACTCATTTTCTTTTAGATATGTATTGTTTTGAAATAACTTAATTAAAAAGTCATCTTTTATTTATTTCTATAGGTTCAAGGATTTGATCCTTCAGTGGATATAACACAAGATGTTGGTAATTTGACAGATTCTGACATACCTCAAGATGATGAAGATGCTTTGCATGTTTCCAATAATGATGAAACATTTGAAGAAGTCCAAGATTTTTCTACTATTGAACTCCCTTCATGTGAACTTAGTAAACTTGAGGTTATCTCAGAACTTTTTCAAAGTGTTCTTCCCTCACCTATAGGTAGAGATAAGTTGGCAATAGCTGTTGAAAATGACTCATATATTAAAAAACTTATTGATTTATTTCACATGTGTGAAGATTTGGAAAATACAGAGGGCTTGCACACATTATTTCAAATATTTAAATCACTATTTATGTTGGAAAAAAATGCCTTATTTGAAGTGATGTTTCAGCCAGATATTATTATGGACATCGTTGGAGTATTAGAATATGATCCGAGTAGAAAACAACCTATTTCACATAGAGAATTTCTAAAAAATGGAGTAAAGTTTAACGAAGTTATTCCTATCACTAATAAAGAACTTTTGACTAAGATTCATACAACTTATCGTGTTCAGTATATAAAAGATATTTTGGTGCCAGCACCATCTTTATTTGACGAAAACATGTCTACTATGAATTCTTATTTGTTTTTTAACAAAATAGACATTGTTAATATTATTCAGGTAATGTTTTGTTTAAGTCAATTCAAATATATCTTAATGGTTAAGTCATATTTAGAGATTATTGAAAAATTTATGTTGCATAAAACATAAATTTATTTAGGAAGATCCACATTTTCTTGATGAACTTTTTGCTAAACTTAAAGATGATGAATCTTTTGATGAAAAACGAAGAGAAGCAGTAAGTTATAAAATACTTTGTTTCAGTAATCAGCAGGGGCTGGACAATTATGCATAGAGATGGTATTTTTGTAGTGCTTACTATGAGCATATTATTTTGCATCTGAAACAATATGCTCTAAAAGAAGTTTTTTATTTTAATGTTTAAACTCCATTTTATAATATTTTTGATTAATTAACCTACAATTCTTTCAACAAATTCATTAACAGCTATGTCACTAATAACTATGATATGTAGCTGATATGTAGCTAGCAGTTACATAGCTGTTAATCAAATTGTATATATTTTTCTTTATTATATCTTTTAAATCCTTAAAAAATACATTATGTTAGCATTTTAGACTACATATGCTAGTATAATGCCTATATTAGTTGCACATTAAAAGTAGCTTTTACTAACAACAGGTTTTACATAGTTGATTTTTGGTTTTCATGAAAATTTTGTTTAAGCCTTCTTTTTTTGAATATTTTTAATTTTGTAAAGTTTCGTATGCTTCTGTCAAACTAATTATTTGAAAACAAGTAATTACTCTTTCATAAAAAATATTTCTAAAAAGTTGCCTTTCTTATTTATGACTGTTTTAAACTTCCTTTTTTTTATTATTAAAAAAAATCTATAAATTTACAATGAGCAATTAGTGTATATTACAAATTTTTGTTGCATTCAGGATAATGCAGCACAGTTACTACCAATAAACAATTGAGTTTTTTAGTCACGATAATATTGATTTACATCGTCAAAAAAGTTTTATCTCAAATTTTTCTTGATTTCTAGGTCTTGCTTTTGCGTGAACTCTGTAACTTATCCCAATCAATGCAACTGGAAAATCGTGATAATTTTTTACAAGTATAATTTAAATTTATTAAGTATATTTGAAATTTATAATTTAAGTTGGTGTTTAAAATGTTTTCATTTTAATTTCATTTCAACTGGTAATTTTTAGTCATTGTATTAATTTATATCAATGTTGTCTGAAATAGTAAGATAGTTAATAGAAAACCACTGGCTCGAAAACTCCACTAAAAATCTATATATCAAGTAAACATAAAACAGATTTAAATTTTTTATATACAAACAAATGTTTTGCGTGATAAGTCATTTTAAAATAATGATTTGTTAAAATAAACTTTGTGTAATTATTTGTCATATATATAATTGTCTGACAAGCATTTATCATTGTAGTCAAATCTCCATTATTCAAACCCAAAATTTAAATTTCTTTTCTGTTCTGTAATGAGTTTTACCTTCATGATTAAAACTTCTTAGAATTACAAGTAAACATTTGTTTCAAACAAATTTGAATGTTTGTATTTAAATTCAATTTAAATCACTTTTGAAAAGCATACAAAAGGATGATGTTAAAAAGTAATGGATGTTATAATGAGACAGCCATGTTTTAACAATATCACTGCACTAAAAATTCAGAACAATTCAAAATCAAGTTCTGAACTGTTCTCGATTTTCTGTTTATTGTTATAAGTCTTAAATAATTGTAATAGTTGTCAAGAAATATACTACTTTAAAAATATATTTTGTTCATATTGTTTTGATAGGAGCTCTTATTCATTTTTACATTATTATTTTATATTATTATATCTTTAAAATTTATTTTGATATTTTTAATATTTATAATTTATATATCTTAAATCTCAGATTCTTCTTGATCGAAAACTTTTTTCAACCCTGAAGCCTCTTCTGGTAAGCATCTTACATAGTTTAACTGTTTTTATTTGTTCATTCTCTCTTTTCTTTTATTACTTTCTATTGAGTGATATTTTTCCAAATTAAAACAGCATCTACCAATGCTTCTATACTGAAAGTTTTCAAATGTTTTATTAGGAAAAAAGACTTTTTATTAGGAAATAGTGTTAAACATATTTCATGACTACTCATACATGTGAAAGTGTTTTCAATAAACTTTACTGTTTTGTAATTTTCACTTAAAAAGTTGTGTCGAGAAGATCTTTTTTTACTACATTAAAATTGTCCAATTTTGTTTCAAGAAAGAATTTCTAAAAAACATTCTTTAATTTAAAACTGTTGCTGAAAGTCATTTGTTTTTATTGGAAGAAGTTTATGGTGAGCATGTTCTACCAAAATCACTTAAAGAAAGGCTTGAAAGGTGATTTTGACAATAATATTCAGGAAGATAATAAATGATTAAAAATTGGACTGTATGAAAAAAAAAAGACTGAATAAAGACCAATCTCAAACATTTTATGTTGATAAGTGTTTTTTTTTTTATATGGAAAGATGTAAGTAATAACTGTACCAAATTTTAAATCAAGTAACAAATTTGTACCAAACTTCAACAAAATCTAATGAGTGCATTTTATGTCCAGTTTTTACTTGGGATGACCCTTAAAATATTAAAATAAAACATGATTGGTACTTTTTTATTTTTGATTTAGAATCTAGATGACCTGATCATACAAAGTGCTGTTATTGATGTTATTTATTGTATTGGTGACCATAATCCTGCAATGATACGCAGTTATCTTCTTAAAGAAGCAAGCACAGATGATGAGGTAACTTCACAATTAGTAAAAGATGATACAGAGTTTTTTTTTATACCTCAATAAAAAACAATAATATTTTGATATGATTTTTATTATTGATTGTTCACATGCCCATATATAGGAAAAGGCAAGAATTTACAGTTATATTTATATGTAAATTACCTATAGTTTTACAGGATTTTTGTGTTTGTAGGAATCCATGCTGTTGAATATCTTTATTGCGTTGCTTTGTTCAAAGTCTTTTTCTTCAAATGGTATTTTTATATTTATATCAGTAAGGTTTTGTAAATAAATGGTTTTAGTTTTAATCTGGTTTTTTTTTTTAAATATTTTTAAAAATTCAACTTAAGAGTTAAAGAATAAAAAATCAGTCAAAACTATCAAAAAACTATCAGTCAAAAATCCTTTTTTTTTTTTTTTTTTTTTTATATGTATATAAATGCTATAAAAAAGGAATTAAATTTGTAAAGAGAATCCTAAATGTATTATGTGACAAGAATTTAATTTTTTCTAGGTATGGATATTACTCTAATGCAGCTGATTAAAAATTTACTTGACACAGATAACATGGGCCTTGGGCCAAATGTATGATATTTTTTTCTAAGGGTATTATCCTAAGATATTCTATGTTCAAAAGATTTTGTCAAGTATAGAACAAGTATGATCAAAAAAATATTTTATGGTGATTTTTTTGTACTGTTAAAAAGAATATTTGGCTCAAATTTATAACTTTATTATAATGCACTGAGTGCTATATCTGTCTACAGATTAAATTTAAAGTTGATGTCGTACTTTTTCTTTAGAGAATATTTCTGAATTCAGTTAGATTGTTATTATTTTGAACTCATTTATTTTGTTTTCATTTTTTTTTTTTTTTTCTTCTTTTCTTTAGAAAATGGAAAAGGCTGAGTTTTTAGGCTTTTTTTATCGTCATTGCATTCACATATTAACTGCTCCTATATTTGATATCACAAATACAAATGAGCTTTCTGGTAAAGGTAATTTAATTCTCTCATTAAATCTTTTTTTTTTATCACTATTGCATTCACAAATTAGCTGTCATTATATTTAATACAAACAAGCTTTCTGGTAAATTTAACTCAGATCTATCATTAAATACTTTTTGGTTTTATTGCATGCTTTTTGTTTTTAAAGATGATTATGAGCGTGCTGTTATTCTTGATCACATTGTTGAACTCTTAACATTCTGTGTGGTACATCACAGCCATCAAATACGTTCACATATTCTTGCTAAAGATATTCTTAAAAAAGTATTGATTCTCATGCAATCGAAGCACAAATTCCTTGTTCTGGGTATGACTAATTTTTTTAAAAAATTGGAGAAAATGAATTGGGAAAGTTTTTATTTGAAATATTTTTTTTATATAAATAAATTTTTATGTAATTTTTATCATAGTTGTTCTCTTTCTTCATACTTCATAAAGTAAAAAATTATCTTTTGTATGTAGCTTCACTTAGGTTTTGTCGAAAGATTATTAATCTTAAAGATGAATTGTACAATCGTTACATTACTGTTGGGAAGCTTTTGAAGCCTGTTGCAGATGCATTCGTAAAAAATGGAGAACGTTATGACATGTTGAATTCTGCCATTATAGAATTGTTTGAGTTCATTCGTGTGGTAAATAGTATTTATTTAGAAAATAAATGACACAAAATATATTTTGTGAGAGCATGGAAAACTACCTATAGTTTATTTCTTTTACAAGGAGGACATTAAAACGTTGTGTACATATGTGGTTGAAAACCATTACGACGCATTTTCAAATGTCAATTATGTTGGAACATTTCAAGGGCTAAAGGTTCGCTATGATCAAGATAAAGACAGAGAAGAGAATGCTTTTGCAAGGTCATTTATTTTTTTGTTTATTTTCTTTTTTGCAGTAATTCTTCCTGATTCATGTCTTATTTTCTTGAAGTCTGTTATTTTAGAGATGAAAAAATTCCTGGAATTATACATTCAAGTGATGGTGTGCGTAAAAAGCGTGATGATCGTGTACTTGATGAATACGAAGAAAATTGGTTTGATACTGAAGATGACGAATTAAATACAACAACTAACAGTGAAATTTCAATGAAACCCTTAAATGCAAAGTTGAAAGATGTTGATCTTTTAGATAATCTTCCTTCATTAAATAGACCTTCAAGCCCTCAAAAAGCAACTCAAAATCATACAAAAAGTGGACCTAATAGCCCGCAAAAGAATGTACTCTCTGAAAATGTACGGAAAGGTAGTCCTGAAGTTCCTAAGTGTACTCAAAAAGTTCTACCAGATTCACCGAGACCAACTAGCCCTAATAGCCATAAAAATCATGAAGAAAAATTTTTGACAAACAAACAATTTCCAGGATTGAATAACAAACCATTGATTGGTATAAAAATAAACAGCAGTATACTCAATCCTTTAAATGAAAATCACAGCAATGATACGAACAATAAATCTTTAAATGATAAAATTGATGAGATCAAGGAAGCAACTTCAATTCAGTCAAAGGGAAAATCAGTATGTATTTTTTTGTTGTAACATTTTTGTATATATTTTTTATATACTTTGGTGTTTTTATGTGTGTGTTAGGATGTTTAATTTTTTTATATTTTGGAAATTCAGCTTACCTACACCTGGAATGGTGAACCAGGTATGTTAAATTAAATTTAAGTACTAAGAGTTTGATGCCAGATGACTTTTAAGGTCAAAATGGTGTGTAAAAGCCTATCATTATTCAGAGGGCTAGCAGGGACCCTAAAAGATAACTTAGAAGGGTAATTTCTTTCTAGATACTACATTTTAGCCCAGTAATCAATTTTACGTAGTGGGCAGAATGAAATATGGATGTGTTTATTCAGCATAACTGAAAGTGATTAAAAAACCGATATTTACCTAAAAATGATATATTACCATGTGTAACTGAGACTGATTTGTTCTTTTATTTGGGTCAAATTCTCTAAGTAAATAATATACCTAATCATTTCTTCTTTTTTTTTTGAGCTTCATATAGAAAGGGGGCTCATCCTCCCCTAGTTAGAAAAGGAGGATAATTTTGCATAATTTTTAGCAAATATTATAAGAG
The DNA here is from genome assembly GCF_058129835.1 of Hydra viridissima. NCBI lineage: Eukaryota > Metazoa > Cnidaria > Hydrozoa > Anthoathecata > Hydridae > Hydra > Hydra viridissima. Next base: position 13,472,772 of record NW_028324303.1, read on the forward strand.
CTAAATATTTTTTTTATTTTTTGAAGACAATGAATACTTCTTGTATTTAAATCAAAATACTGTTGAGTCCTTTTTAGAAAAAAATGTTAAAATCAGTTAGGCTTAAAACAAAGACATATCTTTTTTAAGAAAAGAAACTTAAGGAGAGTCTACCAGAAACAATTTTTTTTAAAAGTGCAGAAATTATTCTCCACTTTCAGTTTAGAAGATCTAGGGACAAAATAACTCCAACACAAAAGATTATTGCTGTGCAAAAATTGGGACTGCTATTGTACACAATCATATAGGAAATTGTTTTGTTTTTCTAACTGTTCAGTAAAATACATTTTATTCTCAGTAAAGAAACCTCGGATAGATGGAGTTTCAAAGATGGGATAATGTCTGACTATAGTATAAGGTAAGTTCAGAGAATTACCATAATATTTGTAATTACAATAGGTGAATACAAGATTTTAAATAAGGGTGGGTGAGGCAGTTTTTTTTTTTTTTGCATAACTGGTACTTTTTTGTAAAAAGGATTTTAAGTGTAACTTAGAAGTTCATTCTTGTTTACATATTAAATAACTAGATTTGTTTGTTAAATTATCATATAATTAGTGTGTGGTGTATGGATGACGATATGGGTGTACAATTTTAACTTCTATATGTACTTTATATTACATTACAGAAAGGATATCACTGATCTTATAAACAGCTTGCAGAGTTTAAAGAAAAGTAAGAATAAGAACTCAAAAGTAGCAGGAAAAACTTGACAAGATTTTAAAAAGAAAGGAGAGAAGGTTTTCTGGATTGCTATGAAAAGTATCGAAGATATTCTAAAGAAGACCAGCCTTAATGTGGACCCATATCATACAGATATGAAACTTTTGAGAGAAAAAATACAAACACTATAGGCAGAAAATGGAAAAAAGACAATAGGGAAGATTGAAGCATGAACAGTTTGTTGAGAGAGATTATTTGACTACAGAACTTGATTTTTTCTCAGAAACCAGTGATGTAAATACTGGCATAGACTCGGATTATTCTTTTAACATCACCCAGGTAGACCCAACCAATGACAAACCACAAAAATATTTCATCCAGAGATTTGATGTGTGTATGTACAGATTTAATTGTTAGTTCAGGTGAATATATTAAAGACTTTTCCTTGTCTTATTTAACCAATTGGCAAGCAAATAAGAAAACCATTCAGGAAAAAGCTGCACAGCACAAGAGAGTGGTTAAAAGAGCTGCTGAGGAGGCACTTTTTCAAACAATATTTTACTTTAATGGAGAAATAATTGAAAATATCATTAATGGGAAGAAAGCAAAAAGAGAGAGGATTGCTATCTCAGGTATTGTTGTTAGAGACGTTAAGCTGCTCAGTATAATGTTTTAGCTAAGTCATTAGAAGACTATGGAATGTGTGATGATGTGAAGCGATTGTCTTGATACAACTGCTTCAAGTACTGGAAGGCATTCTAGAACTAATATCAGGTTTAGCCAAAGACAGGATTCTATTTTACAGGGGCTTACATGTAGAAGGCATATTTCTAAGCTTCTTATCAAACATTTCTGGAAGCAAATTGACATAGGCAAATCTGCACCTCTAGAAAACTTGATGTTTATACATTTTAAGACAAACTGGAATGACACTAAGGATTATTTGAGCTCCAGGCTGTGTTTTGCATGCTCAGTTTATGGCAAACTCTATTTACTATTCAGATATTGATCCACTAACCCTCCTAGATCCTGATCTTCCTGATGTAGAGCAAGAGAATATTGTAGAAACATTGTCTAACCAGCTCCTGACTAGTTTCAGCATTCAGAAAAGTCAAGTGTGTTCAAAGCACTACACTTAACAAGAAACAACACCATTGAGTGGAGAGAACTCTTGGTTCATCTTCACTTTACTAAAACCTGACCAAAAGTGGACAACAAACTTTGGTTAATCACTCTGGCTTCTCTGTTATGCTTTGTTAGTCAATTCAAAAAGTTTTCAAACTGGAAGTTGTTAAAAACAGCTCTGAAAGGGCTGTAAAGCTTGTTTTAAAATTAGTGAACTATTTTCACAATGAGGAAGATTAACAGGAACTGTTACTCTGTGCAGTAAAGACAAGACCGGCTCTGTGGTGCAGCAACAAAGGAGCAGTTGCAACAAGCATGTGAAGCAATAGAAAAACAGAAAAAAGATAACATGATATAAATCTTGTCATAAAGTCAATATTTATATCAACAATATTTTTGTTTCTCTCTAGAAAATAAAGTGGTAAATTTCAGAAAAACTATGTTGAAATTTTAATTTTGTATACTTATGAATAATGTCAACGATAAATGTCTATTGCACCACCACCCACAACCCCCATCTAACTTTTATGTCTCCACCCCTCATTTTAAACACACCTTAACAATATAGAAGTCCTTAGACCTATTATTAAATTATATAACTTGGCCTAATTAGAAAATCAAATCTGTCTCAGTTATACGTAGTAGTTATGACATTTACCCTCATTCCCTCCACTTAGGGGAGGGCATACCCCCTTTCCTATAAAAATCTCTAAAAAGTTAGGAAGGCTTGAATATAGTTCTTCTAATTTAACTTTTTATATAGTATAGCTCTCCTAATTTAACTTTGTGGGTCCCCGCCAGCCCTCTGAAGAATAATAGGTTTTTACACACCAATTTGACTGGCGGGTACCTTAAAAATCATTTGGTATCAAACTCTTTGGGGTTAAATTTATTTTAACATACTGGTTCATCATTCCAATTTACTGGGCAAACTGAATATCCAAAATGGAAAAAATTTCAAATACCCTAACGTAAGTCATAAAGAACAAATTTCAAAATTAATTAGTTCACGAAAATAATTAGTAAACATTCCTTTTATAGCTTCTTACCAGTCTTGTTGATTATCCTGATGATGACGAAGAAGATGACATAAGTTCACCAGATGAAGAAGTTTCGGCATCTCCTTGCAAAAGGCAGCGAATCGGATCAACATGACACCAAAATTATCCAAATTTAACCTACGAAGGTTTGAGTGATAATCACTTTTAGCCTAATCGAATCGCGATTCAACTTCATTCAAAAATCTCCGCGTTTTCAAAGTAATTCGACAACTGCAGTTTCGAGAAAACATCTCACGAGAAATGTTTAAAAGTTTGGCAGAGAGTTCATCAAAAAAACGAAAATTTCGAAAAAACGCCTAATTTTCGTTACCTTTAATTGCGGGTTATGAATGTTTTCTTTTAGACGAGTAATATTGCATAGAGTTCCGATCTAAAAGCTTTTGTAACGCAAAACTGTAGGATGCTAAATTGTCACGTTGGTCTTTATTCTTTATATTTTTACAGATTATTATTTGAATGATCATAAGAATTCGGATGGTTGCAATAATTGGCTAGTTGTATTTAAGCCTTCTATAAAAGTCGATGTAAATAGTTACATACTGTTTTATTCTTTTAGTAAATTGGTTTTTTACTGGAGAGTCATTCTAAAATGATTTTTTGTTTTTCACCAGACTGTTATCTTAAATCACCTCATCATAGGAATTCCATAGTTAAAACTTATTTTTGGAAGCTTTTATGCAAACAAAATTTATACTGGATTTTAAATTAGCATCGCTAACAAGATCTCTCGGGGGTTAACAAGTTCACAAACTACGCTTTATTATTACTATTATTATTATTATTATTATTATTATTATTATTATTATTATTATTATTATTATTATTATTATTATTACTACTACTATTATTATTATTATTACTATTATTATTATTATTATTATCAGTGATGTAATATTTAACAATTGATCGTTCAAAGTTTATTTAAGAGAGGATATTACAGATGGTTAAGAATTTAGATCACGCGGCTTCGAACATAAAGTAATTGGAAGAAACTAAAAAAAGGAGATTGGTAACAACCGTATGGTGAAACCACCACGAAAAAGGCTGCTGGTTCAACAAAGTCGTTGTTGGGATAAAATTCAACCTTCTAATCCTTCCAACCAGCAAGCGAAAATATGTTCTAAAATAAGTTGTTTGTTTTTTTTAATGCTATTTTATGTTAACTATAGAAATAATAAATTTTATCTCTGCAAATTTTTTAGTGAATGCGTCTGATTATTTAGTTTTATCATGAGCTGCTTCACTATTTCCTCTCTTAATCAAATGACGAAATACTTTTTTTAACTAACTGATATTAATCATTTTGTTACTTATACTTTAGCCTCTTAATGAAGGTACAAGGGAAAAGCATGTCAATTGTGGACATCAGAGACAGCTTAAAATAAACTTTAGAGTCATGTTTGACTACCATTACTCTTTTTATACTAGCAGGGTTTTATTCAAAATCGCTCAGTGAGTGGGGTGTTTTCCAATCTAAAATACGACTCATCGTTTTTACCGATTTTTATAATTGATTAAGTGATTATGATTAATGAAGTTTATGCGGGTTAATTATTTTAAACTTTTCACATTGAAAAGATATTAAGTCCTTACATTTTTAAATCTAAAAATGTTGTTAACTTTGACGCTGATAAGCAATATTCTTCTGGAGATGAGATGTTACAGTTCAGCATCTAAATGAAAAAATGTTGTTCTTATCAGTAGAATGTTCTTACGAATCTCGTTTACACAAAACTCCTATTTTACAAACTTGCAAAGCTCAATTTTAAAATATCAAAATATTTTTACGCTGACACTAATATTATAAAATTACTTACCCTTCTGAAACAAATACAAGGATTTCATGGCTTACGCTCGATTGGATTCATGTAAAATTACGACAAATTGAATTTCATGTAAATGACGAAAAACATTTAAACGGACTCTACCATTGTCCAGGTCCCCATAACACAGCACTCCGAGAAGTGTGCTTTCTCCAGCATCAGCATTTCCAAGACAAGCTGCTCTAATTTCAATGAACTAAAATTTATATAAAAGTACATAGATGTCTTGAAAAACTAACAGAGGCAAAATTTAGCTTCTCTACATAACTGATTTTTATGCCGGTTAATGATTTCAATCTTTTCGCATTGAAAAAATCTCGCATTTCAATCTTTTCGCATTGAAGCATATATTGAATAAAGAAGCATAAAGAACATTTAATATTTAAATTGTTTCAAAATTCATTTGAGATAAGTTATGATTGGAAAGATAAGAGACTGCAAAAAAGTTTGTAGAATTAAAAAACTGGACAAAAAGTGGTTTTTTTAAATGCTCAATTCTCACAAAGGAGGAGTTTTTACGATTTTTTTAACCAATGATTTGAATAAGTTTTTCATTAACATACCAATGAGTTGAATAAGTTTTTCATTTAAAGATTTCGTTTTTTTCTTCTGATTTTTAAATAAAAAAAGCCGTTGCTTTTTTTTTTGTTTTGTTTTAAATATTTCCTTAAAAATACATTTAATCGTGACTTAATGAGCATTTCATGCTCTGTTTAAATAATCAATGTTTTGTAAGATTTCAGGACCTGCCTGCAATCGCTAATAGTATATGCCAATTTTTCGGTAACTTAGGTTGGGATTTTATCTCATACTTTCGAAAACATTCCTGGTTTTTAGATATGAGCAGCGTGAGAATTCCTGTTTTTAACTAGCTTATTTTTAACTACACGTTTCAAAAAGGGGATAGTGGGGTAATGGCGAACGCGGGGTAAATTTCTTTTTAGCTGCTGAGACAGGTACCATCCTCAGTTCAAGACGTGCAATAGTGTAGTGAATCTGCGCACGTTGTTCACAATAAATTAAAACTTTTTCTCATAATCTCATGCATTTTTTTACTTGAGAAACATTCCTATAGTTGCTGCTATGGAAAAAACGAACGATATTAGTGGGGTAATTTCGAACGTCTAAAGTGCTATTGAGAACACATGGGGCGGCCATTAATGTTTTTGTCGCATTTAGTTTTAATATTTTTGTCGCATTTAGTTTTAACAGATAAATTGTAATAGAGTTAGTTTTGCAATGTTGCGATGTAAGTTAGTAAGTTGCGATGAAAAGTTTCATGATTCACCCATGGAAGTCTGAAAGATGTGTTACAATTGTAAGGACTGGTAGAGGTGAGCATATCCCGAGGTTTTGTCAGTGATTTTTGCACTTCATCATTGCAATTAGCGTTTTATTTGTTATTTCCAAACAGTATTTGTGATTACCTCACGGTATGCTCAGAATTACCCCACGTACGTAGGGTAATTCCGAACACCAATGGTTTTATTTTTGCCCTAAATTTTTATTTTATAATAAGATTTATAAAAAATGATTTTGGGGGCTTGTGACTAAATAGTCAGACTAAATGATACGCAATAAATATAATTAATTTCTTATAACAGGTGTCTTTTATTCGCATTACCGCTTAGCTGTTCGCAAACACCCCACTCTCCCCTTGTTTTAACAATTCATAGTTAATATGGGAGATAGCGAATGCGATGACGGCAATATTTAAAATACGATGAATCCAATATCTTAAAATCTGCAAAATCTGACGTTCTCTGTTTTTCTCTTCCATCCTTCAAAAATTTTCAAAGCAAAAAATAAAATAGTTTTTCGTTTCAAATTTTTTTCAGTTTTACACACCAAATTTTTCAAAAATTTAAGATCTATAAAAATTGGGAAAAAGAAATAGAACAAAGTATTCAATGATTTATAAAAAGGAAAGTAAACGAAATTAAATGTTTTTATGTGCAAACAAGAAGCGTACAAATACCATCATTTCTCAAGTCACAAGAATATATAAACAATTGTTCGGCGTTTTTAACAAGTTTGATTGCCATCTGCTTAATAGTGAAAGCGTTTACGAAAAGCTTTCAGATAGTTGCACAGATTGTCGCAATCAGCTACACAAAGGAACACGTTTTTTTGATATCAAAAAAGTCGCGTATAACCCTTTTCCCACGGCTCTTCTTCTCTTACTACATCAATAGCGATCAGGCATATCAGCGAAATCAGAAAGTGTGTAGGGGGAATAAAAACTGTAACTGGAAACCACCACAAGGCAATCGCCGTTAAAGCAAATGTAAATGGCTGAATTACAACACTTATTAAAAAACGTTTTGGCCAGTTAGAAACTTGCTCTTTCTTGTACACATCTACACCCATCCAATCATAAATGTAAGGTGAAAACAAAGCGATCCATATACTTAAAACGGCTCCAAGACTGTACACCACACACAAAGAAATTTGCGAACTTTCTTCCAGTGTAAACATACTTTTGTTTTGTTTGAAGGTTACTTTTAAACAATGTATTTCTTATTCTTCGGCAGTTCTAAAAAAAAAAAAATATTCGTCTGAATTTTTAAAATCGTATATTCATCACAAAACGCAAACTTTTTTTGGCTTTTGCTAAAAAGATATATCGAAGGAGAGCAATTGTAATAATTAACACAATAACGTAGCTTTCATTGCAAACAAAACTGAATTATTTACCACATATGTAATTAACCATGGCGACAAAACAACAATCAAGGATTTTTGTGTGAATAAAAAAAGTACACCTGCTTACTCAGAGCATTTCCAATTTTCCTATGAAAAATTTATAACACTAATACATAATATATTTGCGCTTTTTTACAAAACTACAAGAAAAACATTTCGCACTAACTAAAATAAAATCTTACATTCACTCAAGGAGGGGGGGGGGGGGGATAAATTTTCTCAGGGGTAAAATATTTTTTAGATTGAATGGGGGAGGTTTTTTACTTAGTGGATTATTTTCTGATACAGCTTTAAAAGTATTATGGCACTTTTTCTGAATAATTTGCTTTAATACTTTACACAATATCTTTGATCAACTTGATATAAGTTTAGGGGAATTTGACTGAAATAAAGTTACCTTTGCGCTGTTCCATATTGGATAGAACTTATCAGATTTTCTTTTTCTATTTCCGAAGAACAGTTTTCAAAAGCACCGACAAGTCTAAGAATTAACAAAATACGAATTGAAAAAGTGTATTTTTAAGGAAACGCTCCTAGCAGAAAATATTTAATTATAAATTTAACATGGTGTTTTAACAACGCTAGTTAATGATTAAAAAACACTTAAAAGTATTAATTGCAATAGGGGTTTTTTTTTTTTTTAAATCAATAATTCTTACATAGATGGAGTAGGATACAACTCAACGATGGCCAAAGCTCGGTCTGCTGACATACCTTTGATTTGCATCAGATGCTTTGCAAATATTTCTTTAACTAATAAAACCTGAAAATAATTAATCTTACCATAATTTTACCATAATAATTTTACCATAATAATTTTACCATGATAATTTTACCATGATAATTTTACCATGATAATTTTACCATGATAATTTTACCATGATAATTTTACCATAATAATTTTACCATAATAATTTTACCATGATAATTTTACCATAATAATTTTACCATGATAATTTTACCATAATAATTTTACCATAATAATTTTACCATGATAATTTTACCATGATAATTTTACCATGATAATTTAACCATAATAATTTTACCATAATAATTTTACCATAATAATTTTACCATGATAATTTTACCATAATAATTTTACCATGATAATTTTACCATAATAATTTTACCATGATAATTTTACCATGATAATTTTACCATAATAATTTTACCATGATAATTTTACCATAATAATTTTACCATAATAATTTTACCATAATAATTTTACCATAATAATTTTACCATGATAATTTTACCATAATAATTTTACCATAATAATTTTAAAAAATACCGAACTTTTTCTATGAGCTTATTTGTTGATACTTTCATGAGTGTTAGTCTTTTGTTTTTTGTTTAAGTATTTTTAGGTAACTAGTTTTCATTTTTTAGGTATTTTTCGAAGTTAAAATTCTTGTAATTTTATTGCTCATATTATTGTAGTTTACATGTCAAAGTTCTGTAGGGAAAAAAATGGCTTTATATTTTAATACCTTATTTTTATCTGTTTGAGAAGAAAACTCTTCAAATGTGAATAAATACTGCTGATCACATTGCAGAATCTCTTCACATGACACATGCTTTTTCATTTCTTTGATTAAATCCATTCGTACAGCAAACAAGGTTTTCTCCTTAAAAAAAATTTTAACTTTTACCAAATTAAAAGAACTTCCAAAAAGATAAAATACAGTTGTTTCTTCTTCAACCATTTTATCAAAAAGTGCATACCTTATACAGGTGAGTCAACTGAGTTGTCATAATCTTCAAATATTCTGCAGAGTGAAAGATACTGTCAGTTTCTTTGATAAAAAAACCATCAGTAACCTAAGTATACAAAGCATGAAGTATACTATATAGTGCTCTATGTTAAGAATTTGGTCTACCTACAGATTAAGTAGCAGAATATTACTTGAGTATTTGTGATAGCTTGATGAAGAGTTTGTTCAGGAACAGGCAGATGTTGTGCATTTCCATATGCCTCAACCATGTATACTAACTTCAGAAGTCCGCAATTTTTAAGACGAAACTAAATGTTAAAAAATAAATTTGTATAGGACAAAGTTACCTAGAATGGGAAACTTTTATTTATTTGCCATGTATGAACTTAAGTTTGAAAAATTTGTTTATAAAATCTTTTGCCAAAATTTTGTAAAATTTAGAAGTAAACACAAAAGGTATTTACATTTAAAATAGCTTAAAAATTAATTGTAAATCCATTAAGGAAATGGAAGATGTTCCAAATTTTAAGAGCAATAAGGTTTTGCAGAGGCACCAGAAGGTAGACACAGAACAAAGATAAATGGAAAACTCCTTTTATTTTTGCCACATTCTGTAGTAGAAACAGATTTAGGATTCATTTTCAAACAAATGAAGGTGTTTTTTTGGTTAAGTACACATTAAGATCACATAAAACTTTAATAAGGGAGAGTCTTTTGCTTTACAAGAAATTTAATTAAAATAAATATAAAATACAAAACAAATTTATTTTAAATAGTTACAGATTATTATAAACTATAACCCTAAATGGTATATAACTGTTATTATCTAAATGGGTTGCTCAATATATACCATCTTTTCAACTTATTACTGCATTAAAAGCAAGTCGTTTTTTTTTCTTTTTTTTTTTTTTTAATGTTAAGCTTTTTTTTTCTTTTTTTTTTTAATGTTTTTTTTTGAGCTTTTAATGAGAATATTACAGAACGACAGCCTTTCTTTTTTTTTGATTTAAGAAGATGACACAAAATCTTGTTATTGCTTTTCTTTTTAGTCTTTTTTAGCTGATGTTCATTTTTTGTCTTTTTCTAAACAGAATGCTTCTTTTCTTTCTTTAACTGAACATGTTTTTTCATAGGCCTTCATTTTCCTCTCTGCTATGGCATTGTTCTTTTGTTCCAAGACTCTCTTTTTCTATTCAGCAGCAATAGCAGTTATGCAACATTAGAAATTTTACCTGCATTAAGGCTAGAATTAACTTTTCATCCTGCCACTTCTTTCTGAGTTTGTTGCTGAACCAGTGCAGACTTATGGTACTTTGTTGCTAGTGCTGTGCAGCGATCAACAGCTTTCTTCAAAGTTCAAATGTGGCACATAGCATCAGAAATGCCTAGCTGTAATAGGTGGTTGGCACAAGGTAGCAACTCATCAATGAGAGGACACTTATGCATGGCTCCTTTCATATTATTTCATATTAAAAAAAAAAAAAAAAAACTCCAAAAAAATTATTGAAAGATTTAACACTGTAAATTATCTTACAATTACCTTTTGCTCCTTGAATCTGCCATCACAAATACTTGATGCCAAATCATCCATTCTTTTTCGTTCAACAATGAAGTCTAATACCAATTCACGCTGCAAACCTTTGATATGTTATAATTAAATGCTAGCACAATAATATGCTTATACAATATCAAAATGGTAAACATGTACTTCAAAGTCTAAACTATCTTTGATATGTTATAATTAAATGCCAGCACAATAATATGCTTATACAATATCAAAATGGTAAACATGTACTTCAAAGTCTAAACTATCTTTGATATGTTATAATTAAATGCTAGCACAATAATATGCTTATACAATATCAAATGGTAAATATGTACTTCAAGATCTAACAAAATCATGGTTTATATGGTCATAAATTTTTTTACTATTTTTTAGCAATAAATGTCATTTCAATCTTATCGTTTACTTTGGTCTTTTATATTTTCATTTTTATTTTTGTAATTAAAACCTGTAAAGTTAATATGTAAACTTCTAGTTTATGATTTTATAGTCAATAATTACCAGTAATTTCTTTTGCAATCCAAAGGAAATCTCCCAACTGTAGTTTACGAGTATCTACATGAATACCTAAAATAAAGAATTAACATTAAAGAAAAATTAAAGCAGTATATAAATTATAAAACACCTAAAAATACTGTCCATAAATGGATGAAATATTTCCAAAAACAAGAATTATAGAAACTTTGGTTTGTCAGTGAAGTATTTACAGATAATCATCAATCTGAAACCTAAAAGTCTTTAAGTGTTAATCAAAATAAAAAAGTTAGAAAGAACCTCATCTCCATAAATTGCTTTAAGCAAACTTTAAGGTGATAGGGAGTTTAAGTTCTTTGCAAACTAATTACAGTTATTGTAATTAAAATTTCATAATTAATGATAATTGACATACCACTTTTGGACAACTTATCTTCCAATTCTTTCTTTCTTTTACCACTAAGAAAGATAACAACTGTCAATGATGTATTTCAATTTAAAATATTTTATAGAAATATATTATGGAAAAACAAAAAAATAATTTAAAAAGTTAAATTTTATAAAATAACCAATTGTGAACACAGTTATTTAAAAAATTTTATTTTATTATGAAAAAATATTTTTTGAAAAAAAATTTTTTTCATAATAAAAAAAAAGCAGGTGAAATTTTAACAGATTTGTTTTAAGTCTCAATTTGTCTAAAATCTGAGAAACCTTAAAAATCAAACTAAAATGTATGATGGCATCAGAATATGAACACAAAGTCTTTAACAAAGCTTATAAATTTTGATTACAAAATGTAACATTCATAGATAATTAATTTCATAAACACACCTCCCCAATGTTTCAGAGTTATCCACACACAAGATAATCTTGAAGGTTCCTTCAAAATCATGCAAATCATTCAAAATTATGTAAAAATATTGCAAAAAAAATAAAAACATTGATACACAAAAACATAATCACCAAGTTTTTAAAAGCTAAATTTATACATTTTTAGACTGCTGTCTTCTTTTAAGCTTCAATCTTTCCTACAATATGGAGGATTCATTAACAATCAACTGAAAAAAGATTGTTTTAGAAAAGCCTTTGGCTTAAAAAAAAAAAAAAATTTGAATCTCAGTTACCAGGTTTAAAGCAAAACAAAGGAGGCTCTGTTGACAACATACTTTTTACTCTAAAATAAAGAAAATGTCTGAGTGAGTTTCAATTTATTGCAGAATAGTAGATTAAACATTTATTGATGCAAAAGTAAAATTACAAAAAGACTTATTTGTGTATAAGAAACCTTCAGAACATAAATAAAATACATTTCATTGAAGTTTTTGGAGGCTGGTAAGCAAACTGCACCCAATATTTCTTTTGTCTTCATCATACTATTGATGTTTGTGTTTACACTATTATCGGAAATTATGGAACTCTTTGTTAAAGTATCACTAGTGCTTGAGATATGACACTTTGAAGACATTATTGCTTCACTTCTTATAGAAGTAACCTCTAATTCAAGATCAACTTTATCTAACTTTGTTGTTGTAGCAGTTTTGCTTCCAAATGACAAAGTGTCATTCTTTATAGACGAGGCATAGCACTTTGATTCTTTATTTTGTTTACTTTCAAAATTAGTTCTAGATAAAGTAGAACTGAGCTGTGCTTCAGTAAATCTTTCATCATCCCCAATTTTTTCTTGCTTTTTTGAAGAAACAAAAGATTCACAATAATCTAATTCATAAATCATCAGATTAATATAAAACTTAAACAACAAATAAAAAAATAAAAAAAAAGCAACTTTATTAGATGAAAATGCAAAATAGTAAATACTATCATTGTTAATTACAATTAACAAATAATGTAGTCAATTTTGACTAAAGTTGTAAGTTAAAGGTGAATTTAGTTTTTAAGATTAATTTAGATTCATGATTAGGGGTTAAACACCTAAGATGAAGTAGAAGATCAACATAAGGGAATGGAGAGAGTATTTAAATTTATAAAGGGCATGGAATTCAAAAATTAAGATTTTTTTTATTGAAAGTTCATTTAGGTATTTCCTCCTAACTAACAAACGAAGAATTTCATGATTATGCATTTTAATTATTGATAATCCACCTGGGGGAGGAACAGCTATATCTTTACAATCTTTGTCGGCAATCATAGCAAAATGAAACCCATCTTCAGAAGGCCTAAGACGAAAAAAATCATAGTACAATATTTTAATAAAAAAAATCATAGTACAATATTTTAATAAAATGCTTAAATAAAAAAAAAACTGCAATAATAAAATAACACTTCCATGATTATTAAATTTGATTTTGCTCATGCTATTGTTAATATACTTAATACTACAATTACTACCCTACTAGTCTTTCTACTAGTCTTTACTACAACCCACTATGAATCCAAATCTCAAAAATGTGGCCAAAAGTCGTTTTTTAATAAAAAATGTGGCCAAAAGTCGTTTTTTATAAATATTTTTTATAATTTAGAAAGAATATTTACCCAATAGCTGAAAAAAATATTTTGCAGAATTTTTAATACGTCCTTTATATGTTTTGGGAGTGATTTATTGCGCTTAAAAAATAAAATAAAAATTTCCAAAATAATTCACGAATTTTTGTATTTTTTTAAATAAGACAATTTTTATATTATTATACAACATTTGTAAACTTTTTTAAAATTTCATTTTCATATATTATTGTTAATATGGTTTTAATCAAAAAAGAAGTAATAACTCGATTTTTTAGCTTTAGATTTTGGGTTTTTGAAGAAAGGAGAAAAATTTTTAAAATATGTATTTCCCCGGTTACAAAAAGTGATAAAGCTTAAAATGTCCACTTTTCACTCCTCCTAAATTTCTATCACATTGTTATGAACGTATTGGGTATAAAACAAATAATTTTTTAGCTGCTCGAATTTGCTCCATTTTGGTTTTATGTCAATTGTTTCAAAAAAAGACATTAGAAAAAGCCCGGGGGGGAGGGAGGGAGGGGTGAGAACAACAAATGCAAGACTTCATTTCAGCATTTTTATACCTTGAGATCTTTTAAAGTTTATATATATACCTTAAAAGATCTCAAATATATATACACACATACACACATGTATAAACCAATATTTGCAACATTTAGTAATATAGTAAAAATTATTTTTAAAAAATATTTATTGTTCATCAAGCAAAAGGTTTAAAACTTCAGAATCTAAGTTAACAGTACTAATAGATTTAGTTTTTTTGAAGATGAATGATGACACTATTGGATCACTACGCAACAGCAGATAATGATATTGGTTTTCCATTACATTTTTTCTAGAAATTTTACATGTATGGTTTAGTCTTGCATTTCGAATGTATTTGTTTTGTGCTTCCTGTGCCTCTTCTGAGTAAATACCTATTGGGAGTTCAAAGCAATCAGAAATTTGATAACCATGCTCTAATAGCTTGTGTACTGTAGGTGGCATTATGTACCAGTTATATTTTTTAATTATTATTTCAGAAGTAGCTAAACAATATTTTTTGAAGGCCCCCAAATCAAGGTGGTATCCACTGCACACAGCCTTCATTATATTTCTCAATCTAACAATTATTTTAACATCAACTCCTGTAATGTCTGCAAAAGTATCTGCATTGTCAAATGCTCTTCTGGCTGTGTCACCTGTGTTTGAGGAACCATAGCCATGCTTTGGCATATCAACAACATGGCTGAGCTCGCTTCTAAACCTATTCTGAATTTCATTTTTTTGCTCAATAACAGAAAGCTTATGTTCTTTTGATCTAGCCTGATACTTTTTAATTTTCATTTTATATCCTAAGTGTAGCACATACTCAAAAAGTCTAATCCAACAATGTAAAGTAGATAGTCCCATAGTAAGAGATTTTTTATTTGGAGTAAACATTCTGATTTTTACTAGATTGTTCATCTCACTCGGTTTTGCAAAACAAATATTGCACGATTGTGATGAATTCGAAAACATGATAGCATTTACTGACTTGCCATCCAACATAGTCAAGTCAACAACAATTTTAATTTTTATGGAACAGTGCTTTTTACTACTGAGAAGATCTAGATCTAAAATATAGTCTTGCAGATTTTCGATTTGTTTTCTAAGATTTATTTCTTCTGCTGCAATGAGTTCATTTGTTTCCTTTAGGTATTGTAGTTCAAGAGGTCTACAAAAATGAGGGCTGGATGGTTTAGGATTATTCCAGATGTTTGAACCCCCAATTTTTAATTTCAAAGGAACTATTGCAGTTTGAAATACTGACTGTTCATTCTGCACTCCAGTAGTAAGATCAGTATCATCAAACCTTTGATTATAAATACTTTGTGAAGATGCACCATCCATGCCACATTTCAAATTGAATACTCCATGTGTAACTGTTTCATCTAAATTTTGAAGCTGCTCAGAATTTAGTTTCAAAATTCGAAGCAAGGTATGGTTAACCATGTTCTGCAAACTACACTTCGCAGACGTTTCTGTAATATGCAAACCCTCTGGATAACAATCTGCTTTTGATTTTAGGATTGCTTTTAATGGGGGATAAATGTCAGCATTTTGCATCAGAGATGAGTTTCGAATAATCTGGTATTGTAAATCACTCAAATCACATTGAATTTTAAGTGATAAAGCTTGATCAGCAGACATCATAATTGGCTGATAATTATCAGATTGGTAAGTTTGGCCTGGTAGATCTTTAGAAAACATTTTAAAATTTTTTCCCAAATCAGATTTTCCAGGACTTGATTTTGCATGTACAACAGCAGCTTCTGCTAATTCTTCAGTTGTATGAGTTTTAGCCAAACTAAAATAAAAATAAACAACATCATTATTTGATAAACTATTTCCATTATGATAATTTCAAAAATTGATACTATGGAAAACTGCCTTAACCACACAAGTGTGGAACTGTGGGTGTATATTTTTATTAAAAATTATGTATTTAATCAGTGACTTTTAAAAACAAAAATAGCAATTCAAAACTAGAAACTACCTTGAAACTTTCCTCCTTTTTGTTCTTAATGAACACTCTATCCATTCTTTTTCTGGTCGTCCAGTTTTTAAAGTTGAATCAAGTTTAGTATTTTGATTCTGAAACAACTCACCCTCTAACCATGCCACTTCTTGTTTAACTAATCTTTTAAAATTACGATTATGCTTTGCATATTTAACCCGAAATTTATAAATAAAAAGTCTAATTTTTTCTGAGAGTTCTGCATCAGACAGTTCTTCATTGGTTAGCAATTTATTTTTTGCTTCAGTTTCTAAAACGGCTTGCAAATTCGCATGATTAACACCAACTTCTTGAATTACGCTTATAAGTTCTAATCTTTTCATATTTAATCAACAACAAAGAAAAAACACCTGTATAATCTTCTAGATGCACTCTTTGCAATTAATATTTTATGAAAACAAAGCGATAAATTTTCTTTACAGAAAACGACTCTATATTGAGTTTAAATACAGTTTACATCTGTTTAAAGTAAAAAGATTGCACAAAGTTCACTTTCTGTTAAAAAAAAAATCGGAAAAAAGTTTTGGCCACTTTTTCGCAATTTGGACTCATTGTGCAACCCTTTTTCCAATACTACAATTTTCCTTTTTTATTTTACTGTTTCTTGATCTCTGTTTTTAATAGTTTCATGGTCTAATTAAAAAATTATCACACAAAAGATTAATCAGAGAACCATTACAGGTTAAAAAAATCTATATTCTATAATCTATACTCTGAGTGCCAACTCATATCAAGTATTAGACTTAGCTTGTTAGAACATTTTTAAGAAATCTTGGTTACAAGTTCCCTGGAACACTGTGACTTATTTGTTTTAAAATTGGAGCTAAATAAGATAAAGGATGGAAAATCTGTTCCATATGTATAAAAAAATTAGGAAGTGATTTTTAACAGATTGTCATCTTGGTGAACATTGCATATACCATGATACAATTATAAAAGAACATTAAAATCGATGAAAATATTTTTTTAAATGTATGAAATTTAACATGTTATGAAAAAACTTGCATCCTGAAAAACCATAGTAAAATACAAAAAGTTACAATTAATAATAATAATAAATAATAATAATAATAATAATAATAATAATAATAATAATAATAATAATAATAATAATAATAATAATAATAATAATGATAATAATAATAATAATAATAATAATAATAATAAAAATAATAATAATGATAATAATAATAATAACAATTATAATAATAATAATTATAATAATAATAATAATAATAATAATAATAATAATAATAATAATAATAATAATAATAATAATAATGATAATAATAATAATAATAATAATAATAATAATAATAAAAATAATAATAATGATAATAATAATAATAATAATTATAATAATAATAATTATAATAATAATAATAATAATAATAATAATAATAATAATAATAAAAATAATAATGATAATAATAATAATAATAATAATAATAATAATAATAATAAAAATAATAATAATAATAATAATAATAATAAAAATAATAATAATAATAATAATAATAATAATAATAATAATAATAATAATAATTCACCTTGAAGAATCTAATTCAAATGAAGCACCAGATGCTTCTAGCTCAAAAATCTTAACTTTAATCAAAAAACCAAGTCCAAACAACTCTGAAAAGAAGTACTTTATTTTGTAAAAAGGTAAAAATTTCTCTTAAAATTATAATAATCTGGTCTCTGTTTATGTAGCTACTCTTTTAAAAAAGCTAGATGAAATGAAGACTAGAGTTAATTATGCTGAGTATAAAAACCTAATTATGCTGAACATCTGTCTTTTTGTTTAATGTGTCATTACATTAAAATTAGTTGTAGTTGTTCACAACAATAAAGTTAAGGTTAAAAAAAAACAAAACAAACAACATAGAGGAAGATCTTACCATTAATAGCCACTAAAGCTTTAGACTTCGACAAGGTTTTTTCATTATTTTCAGAAATGTACCAGTACTTTAATCTAAAAATAATTTACAGTTTTAAAGAAATATATTTTGTAAATACAAATTTTTGATAATTTTACTACTTAAGTAAAAAAAAAAAATGATGTAAAAAAACTCATACTCTTCAGTTGCACACAACTTTGTGTCAAGGGATCCACCAATATCTTCTTTGGATTGCACATAAGTTTTAAAGTCTTTTGGCTGTTTTGGAAAATTATCTTCATAAACTTTGTGTAGCTGAGTACAAAAAGTTGTAGAGTCGGAAAGTTCTTTTGAAGGAAATAGTACAGAAGATTGACTATTGTTATATTTTAAAAGTACTTGAGCTAATTCACATCCAGTCTCAGTAATAAAATATCTGAAAAGTTGTTATTGAAAAAATAAAAATCTGGTAATATTTATAGAATTAATAATGGTATAAGAAAAGCAAAGTTAATCATTTTATTAGTCAACTCTTCATTACACTAGATTAATTTCCATTTTAAACCAACTGAAACATTTTTAAATCGAAGCTGGAAAACTAGGAAAGGTATTTGTAGAGTAATATAAGTTAATAATGCAGAACTGAAACTATTGCTATTGTGGTTAAAAATTTTGAAAAATAGGCTTGGCAGAAAAAAAGAAAGACTTAAAAGAAAGATTTATTTTAAAAATAATATTTTTAGAAGGGAAGTAAATGAAATATTTGTCTTAATAAGTGCATTTTTTTAAGTGAATATATGTAATTAAAAAAAAAACATAAGAAAACAACACACGCGAGAATAGCCATACTTCAAAACTTTTTAAAAAAATTCCAAGTACTTAGGCCCTTTCTTTTTAAATAGTTTTTTATATTATTATAAATTATTTAACTACAAATCCTGAAGATACAACAAATTAATTCATTATTTAATATTAACAACATATACAATTGCAAGTTAACACATAGAAAGATAATTTTGACTATTATAGGGATGTACTAAAAACTAAAATGGATTGGTGTGGGAGGATTTTTTTTAACTTTAGGAACATAAAAGTTCATCACTTGTGAGCAGAAGGCACACAAAATTTGTTTTTGTTGTTATTGTTGTTATTTCTTGTGTAAGTACTTTGTAATTGAATTTGGTTTCACAAATAAATATACAATCCAATTGCAGATGCACTTTCCTTGTCACCAGACTTATATCTAATCCTTATCTTATGTTCTCCTTTGCTTTTGTAAGCACTTGGTCTCTAGCATTCCTTATTCATTTGGTAAGTAGTCCTGTATTCTCAACCCATAGTCTATAATTTATGTGAAACCAATAAATAAAGTTTTAGGAATCATATTGTACTGTTTATGAATAAACTTTTAAAAAACTACGACAACTTAAATCAGAAGAGAGAATCTATCATTTTAACATATCAGAAGAGAAAATCTGTCATTTTAACATATCTATCATTTTGATATTCTGATAACATCTCAATATTGGATTTTTTTTTTTTATTTTTTTTAATGTGCTTTTATTTAGAAATCAGATGTCATTTTAGCTCCAGAAATACAATATTTAAAAAGTTTATTTAACAAAATATTTAAAAAAATATACTCAGACACTGCTTTAATGACTTTCTAAGAAGTGTATTAGTTATGAGCAAAACTTATCAGCTTAAACATTGGTATCAAACTTTTTTAAACCTCTTAAGTTTGACACAAAAGGTTTAAACAAAATTGAACCAATACTAAACCTACAGCCTCTCATTACTTCAATATTGTTTTCTTTTTTAGGTGTGAACTGTTTTGCTTAAACAAAATTTAAAATTTTTTTGTAAAGGATTTACATGTAAAAAATTAAATATGGTTCAAAACATAAGAATAATGTTAAGAATTAGTGTTAATAATGTAAGAATTTTTAATTTTAGGTTCTTTAATACTGTATGTAAAGCTTCTTTTTTTTTTTTGTTAACATTTTCTAAAAAATCACTTTACATTGTGAATTATTTGATTGATCATTGAATTTCCTTAACTTTTGATGCATAAAAATATGAAAGAAAAAAAATTGTTTTTTGTGCAACTGCCTTGTAATATTCTTATGTCCTTATAAATTAAATATATAATATTGTTAAAAACAATGCTTCATCCACTTTATAGGTCAAAATTGAAAAAAACTAATATAAAACCTAAGTTCTCTTTCAAGAATACTAAATAATTAGCAGTAAGAACATTTAAAACTCACTTTGCAGGGCTGCCTTTTTTATTCATATAACCTTTTTCAATCAACTTGCCAATGGATGACCATGCAGTATAATGTGAATTGCCTTCTGGCTACAAACAAACAACTTTGCAAAACTTTTAAAGTAAAAAATCAATTGAAAGTGTTAAAGGCATATAGAACAGATTATTGTACGAAGATTGTGTTACAGTTTACACTTTCTTCTCGCAGAAAGTAAAAGCCTATTACAGTAACTGTAAAGTATTAAACAACTGAAAATATTTAGAATACTCTAAAGTAACTTTGCAAAACTCTCACCAAAGTAAAAGATTTATCACAAAGATGCTGGGCTTTTCCCTGCAGTTCCTGTTTAAACATATATCCAACAAACTGAGGCTTCTAAAATAGTGATAAAATTCTCAACATTTGTTAGAAAAATTTCACAAAAGTACATTTAAAAATAATTACATAAATCTTACTTAATACATTACAAATAAGGTAAAGAAAAAAAAATGTTTAGAAAAAAACCTGAGATTCTTCATACATGGTGAGAAGAAGAGCATAAGGAGCTGACCGAAACTTGGGAATATACTTTTTCAGTTTTCTATCAAAAGTCTTGGCTAAAAAAACACATATGAATGAACTTAGTTAATCATCTCATTATAAATCAGAATTATAAATTATTCATTTTTTGCAATCTTTTGTTGCATAAGTTAACATTTTCTTTGATGTTTCCAAACAAACCCATTTTAATTCTCTAGAAGGGTAGTTTCATTCAAGTCAAGTAGATTATGTGGAGAGATAAAACCATTTGTATTTTAAAGTTAAAATTTAGAATACTTAATAAAATTGTTAAAAGATAATAGTATTTGAGAATGGTGTAAATATGAACTGGTATTCTGTAGTTATGGTTGTTTATAAC